>NW_007377782.1:75406-89769 GCF_000475195.1 Diaphorina citri
ATCCTGTCTTCCTTCTCTCTTCGATTTCGAGACGATAAGACCTTAGCAGTTACAGCTCCCTCTATCAAACCTCTTCAAAAAAAAAAAAATTTAGACCCATATACCCTTTGTTTCTCATCTGCTATCTTGGACTGTATTTCAGGTCCCCGATTATCACCGCATCATAGGAAAACCCATGGACTTTGGCACAATCAAACACAAACTGAACATGTTCCAGTATCGAAATAACAGCGAGGTCCTATTTGATTGTAATCTAGTCTTTGACAACTGTTTCGCCTATAACAAGGAGGATTCAGAAATATACGAGTGAGTACACTTACCCTATATGAATGGCTAACAGCGGATCAAACCATGTTTTTGAGATGATTTTTTTTAATCTGCTCTGGAAAGATTGCGCTATGTTGACCAAAAACACTAACGAGTGTACCTAGTTTTCTAGTAGCATCTTACAAAACCAGCAAAAAAGTAACAAAGTTCCTCAAAACTTGGGTAGAAAAGGTATCTTTGAAAAAAGATTGTACCTCGGAACTGCTTTCGTATTACTTCAAGGCACGTTTGCATTATCCGGAAATGAAAAAGCTGGAAAAATTCCGCCTCGACGAGGATTCGAACCCAGCACTTCCGGCTTGAGTCAGTGCTCTTAACCACTCGGCCACAGAGGTGATTTTCACCATAATCGTGTTTTTTTCTGTGTTCTCAGGTCGGGTGAACAGCTGAAGACCTTGTTTGACAAGATTTGCAAAGAGAGACATTTGTTTTACATCGAAGAAGATATGTCGCCCGATAGTAGACAATCCAAGAGAAGAAAGAAGTAAAACTCTAGCACAGAAGCTACCTCTCATTCCCTCCACTCGGCCAAGCCGGGTAATTGTATAGGTTTTAATTTAGAATTTTAGAGCATAGTGGAAGATTTGCGAAATTTTAAATGAGCTAAGTATTTTTTTTTTTTTTTTTTTTTTTTTTTTTTTTTTGGTACTTTCGTACCGAGTACGTATCTACAATTCTACACGTTTTTCAATTAAGCAGACAAAATTAACATTTTCATGTCGTTCGTTTACGTTTAAGATCATTTTCATGTCGTTCGTTTCTGGAGAAAAATGTCATGTTCAAAGAGTAGTGACTAATCTTTGTTTATTAATTTAACCTCGACTTTTAGACCCACCATAAAACTCAATACTTTTCTTAGTTGCTTGGTATTTAAGTTAACGATAAGTTGAACATATTATTTGTATATTTTAGTTTATCTTTGTACATTTCCTTTTTTTTTTTTTTTCTTTTTTTTTTTTCTCTTTTATTTAGTGTCACCTGTGTACATAGTAGTACTAGGAGTATATTTGTAGTGCTTTTCTTATTCACAAGGTTTAAAAACCGTAATTTATCGATGGCAAACTATTGTACTTTCACAGTTCTTGTTGACTGTTTCAATTTGTATACCTCCTTCTTGTTTATCCTAGATGTTAAGTACTTAAGTTACGTTTGGATCATTTTTCAAACCACTTTGTATGTTTCATGTTGTAAATATATTTCTTCATTTGGAGAACATTTCTTGTGTAATTTATTTTTTGTTGTTTGGGAACTCTTCTAGCTGTTTTATTTTAAGGACCGATATTACTTGGAACTTGGCCTGGTGCATCGCTGATGCTGTGCACTCAAATGAGATAGGTGTACACTGTACGGTAAGCTAAGTCCTGACCTTACATATGTACACACTATTGGACAAAACACAGAACACACTTTAAAAAAGAAAAAAGTTAGAGGGAACTGTAACTAAGGTCTTATTGTCCCCAAAGCAAAAAGAGAATGAGGACAATAGGATAAAACCAGCTGTTCCAAGAACGAACTTTATCCGTTCAGGATGGAATCCACCCCAGGTGGAACCCCAATCTGGCACTTACAAGGCAGACACATTACCCTCCAAGCTAACTAGTAAAATTTCAACACCAAAAAAGTGTAAAAATTATACTTAAACAATAAATAAATTTGATGTTTTATTTATATTATAAACCTTAACTACATAACCTAGATTTGAACGCTTCTTTTACAGGGTTGTCAGAAATTTTTTATGCCCAAACCATAGATCCAGGTCATGTTTGTTAAGTGTTTTGCTTTTATAACTTTGTCAGGCAAGGTATATGTCCTGAGAGTAAAAGCATAAGGGCTATATCCAAGAGTTTAGCACAGAGGAGAGGAGCAAATTGAAAGCCCAATGTTAGGGGGGGGGATTCAATACAACCCTGGTAAAAGTGTCTTATTAGATCTATTGTTTGAGTATTAAAATTAAAAAATAAAAATCTGACTGATTTGAGTATCAGTGAATAAGGGAACTAGAACTTTATAACAGTTTTCGGTATATTTGAAGACAAGGTTTACAGAATAATTGCCTTTTTACTTTCATTTATGTAGCTAAGTATCCAATACTTGTTCATTTTACTCAAAATTGTCCTATACAACAGGCTTTGTTTTTTTGTTGTGCTTTTTACTTTTCAGATGGTCAGAAAATTGAATGGCAGAATTGATGGCAAGGTCACATATTTTACAGTAAAAGTCTCCACTTGGAGTCCTGTTTATAGAATAATCTTGGTCTGAACTATGTTCTGATTTCATCACACTATTCAATATAGAATCCTTAGGTTTCTCAATAGCATCAGAAATGATGGTTACCAACTTGGAGTTTTTCACATTTTTTATATGTTTCTTGCCAGCAAGATGGGCTTTGTATTGGTTATCATCTGTAGCCTGAGTATCACAAATATCACAATACCATTTCTGCACTGTTTTCTTAACAATGGTAAGTTTTGGGGTTTCAATATCACTGCATTTTCTAAAAGATTCTCCTATTCCAAATCTTCCAGAGTTATCCTCTACGATACCCATACCAGGTACAGGTTCTATGGGTGTGTAACCTTTCAATACTTTGCTTCGATGCTTCTTTCCTAAGTAATGGGACTGAGCTGCTATAGGTCCAGCAAACACAACATTACAAATTCTACAGTTTGTTGCTTCATCTCGAGTCAGAGTTAGAGATGTAGAGGTAGGAACCTGGTCAGATTTTTTCTCATCAGTTTGTTTGCTAGTTGAGTCGAGTAGTTCAGGATGATGTTGAGACAAGTACTGGTTGACTTTCTTCTGATGTGGTTTGCCACTGTAATGGCTAGCTGCTGTTACAGAGGATGAAAGTTGAGATTTACACAGAGCAATTTGTTTGCTAGCTGAGTTGAGTAGTTCAGGATGATGTTGAGACAGGTACTGGTTGACTTTCTTCTGATGTGGTTTGCCACTGTAATGGCTAGCTGCTGTTACAGAGGATGAAAGTTGAGATTTACACAGAGCACAGTACAGAGGTTGAAAAAGTTTACTAAGTTCTTTTGGCAAAGGAGGCTTTACACCTTCTAGCTTTGATTTTTTCACTGAGTCAGGAGACTTTTCTAAGTTTTCATCACCACTTCTCTTGAGAGGGTTCATGGTGTTCATACCTACTTGAAAATAAAATTTGAATTTTCATACTACCTGCTGCCAGTGATCTTTTCCCTTCTTTTGAGAGATTCTTCAATTTCTTCGGGTCTTGGTACTCTTGGGCAGTCTTGGATCTGTCTGGGCTCTGGGATTGTTCTGGTGATTCACTATTCAGTTCATTACTTCATCAAGGAACAGTTTTCATTCAGGAGTTTTGCTTTAGATTCTCTTTTTGCCGGCTTTTGATTCTTGAATTTCTTTAAAATAAAATTTTTAAAAAAAAATTGAAATAAGTAATCAATAACTTCTCCACCTTTCCTTTTACTAGCTTCTCCACCTTTAACGCTTCACGAAATTCTGGCGGTAAAATTTAAAAATTTATCAGCTGATTACTTTTTCGACAATTTTTTTACCCCCACTACCTACCTACCTTAACCAGTGGTGACAGCAGGACAGCACGTAGCACTCAAGTTAAGCAACGATATAGATAGTACCTGGATGAGTGACCATCTGGGCAATCTCGTGGCTCGTGGTGCTGGGTTCCTGCGGCTCCGCTCAGGCTGGGTGAGGTTTTATCGTACCAAAATCGAAGAGAGAAGAAGGACAGGGTAAGGAAAAGTCCGCCGTTCCGATAACGAACCTTATCTGCTTAGGAGAAAGTTTGCTTCGGGCAGAACCCGCAACCCAGCGCTTAACTACATGGCAGGCATGCTAGCTACATACCCCAGTTAGCACGCAAGCTTACATCCAGGGGCTTGATTTTGACAGGATTTCCAAGTCTAACGTCTTAAACTTAAATCCAGTCCGAATCAGGCTAGCCAAAAAATTAAATTCTAGCGAAACAGTAGGGGAGGGACGCTTAAGTCTCTTTTACTTTGACCCCCAACAGCCCTTATTAAATTGGTGTCTCTACAGGCGACAAAAATACCTACCCTGCCTCGGTGGTGTAGTGGTCAAGGCGCTCGCCTGGTAAACAGGAGGGCGTGGGTTCAATCCCAACCGAGGTATGGAATTTTATCTATGCTATCGCTGAATAATGCCTGATCTTACTATATGTAGGTTTTCAGTCAAACTTTATCTTCCGGAAATCGTAAAGAGAAGGAGGACAGGATAGGAGAAAAACAGCCGTTCCGAGAACAAAGGTTATCGGTATAGTATAAAATTCGCCCTAGGCAGGAATCGAACTTGCAACCTGGCGCTTACAACTACAAGGCAGGCGCGTCTCCCTCCAAGTTAAGTAGGCTAGCCAAAAAATTAAATTCTAACGAAACAGTAGGGGAGGGACGCTTAAGTCTCTTTTACTTTAACCCCCAACAGCCCTTATTAAATTGGTGTCTCTACAGGCGACAAAAACCACCGTACCGGATTAATGGCTGTGTAGTTTACATAGAACTAGATATTTCTATATGAATACATGTTATATGATTACTGTCACTAGGTACTTAACCCTATGCTATCGCTGAATAATGCCTGATCTTACTATATGTAGGTTTTCAGTCAAACTTTATCGTCCGGAAATCGTAAAGAGAAGGAGGACAGGATAGGAGAAAAACAGCCGTTCCGAGAACAAAGGTTATCTGTATAGTATAAAATTCGCCCTAGGCAGGAATCGAACATGCAACCTGGCGCTTACAACTATAAGGCAGGCGCGTCTCCCTCCAAGTTAAGTAGGCTAGCCAAAAAATTAAATTCTAGCGAAACAGTAGGGGAGGGACGCTTAAGTCTCTTTTACTTTAACCCCCAACAGCCCTTATTAAATTGGTGTCTCTACAGGCGACAAAAATACCTACCCTGGACATCCGTTTTCCACATGAATGGGTTAAGTCATTCATCGATATGAAACAACTATTCAGGTAGGTATTCACATAAATGTATTCAATCAAAATTGCCCCACATAGCTACCAACATAGCTTTAACTTTATCAATATTCAATACTTTTTTTGCGCTCCGTAATTTTGGCACCTAACCAGGTAACTCTACAACTAGATCTCCTTCAATCAGAAGAGATGCGGAGTATTTCAAGAATATTTTGCTAGTTTTTAGCAAATAGTGTCATTCTAATCTACTCTAGATAATTAGATTTTTTTTTTACATACATTCAACCGGATGGATTAGATGGTGCCGTAAAATTTGGGGGCAAATATAGCATGATTTGGTAATAAATTAATTAAAAACTTTTAAAAAAGTGGTTTAACATCAGAGGGAACTGTAAGGTCATATCGTCCCAAAAGCGAAGAGAGAAGGAAGACAGGATATTAGAAAGCCAGCCATTCCGAGAACAAACTCCTATATTGTCTGATTAGAATAAACTTTGCCACAGGCGGGAATCGAACCCGCGACCTAGCGGTTGCAAGGAAGGCGGACTACCCTCCAAGCTATGTAACTAGATTGGCACAGAAATGTTTTCAATTTTATTAAATGTATACCTACACCTATTTACCTACCTATCCATTTTTAGTACCTACATAGACTTCCAAAGATTTGAACTTTCAGATATGATATGCACCTAGATGGGTGATAAAATAATTTATACGTACGTAGAGATAATTTTACGTGTATGTTAGTAGATAGGTATAGGTCTATAGCACGTGATTGCCACCAGACCAATTCTGTCATTGAAATCCACTAAGATATCTACCTGCTGTCTACCTTCTAATAAAGTTCAATTACCTACTAATTGTAGGTGATTAAGTCGTAAAATAAATAAATAAGGTTAATAATAGGCACGACACCATGTAAATTAATTACTCTAGCCAAAAAATTAAATTCTAGCGAAACAGTAGGGGAGGGACGCTTAAGTCTCTTTTACTTCAACCCCCAACAGCCCTTATTAAATTGGTGTCTCTACAGGCGACAAAAATACCTACCCTGGACATCCGTTTTCCACATGAATGGGTTAAGTCATTCATCGATATGAAACAACTATTCAGGTAGGTATTCACATAAATGTATTCAATCAAAATTGCCCCACATAGCTACCAACATAGCTTTAACTTTATCAATATTCAATACTTTTTTTGCGCTCCGTAATTTTGGCACCTAACCAGGTAACTCTACAACTAGATCTCCTTCAATCAGAAGAGATGCGGAGTATTTCAAGAATATTTTGCTAGTTTTTAGCAAATAGTGTCATTCTAATCTACTCTAGATAATTAGATTATTTTTTTTTTTTTACATACATCCAACCGGATGGATTAGATGGTGCCGTAAAATATGGGGGCAAATATAGCATGATTTGGTAATAAATTAATTAAAAACTTTTAAAAAAGTGGTTTGACATCAGAGGGAACTGTAAGGTCATATCGTCCCAAAAGCGAAGAGAGAAGGAAGACAGGATATTAGAAAGCCAGCCATTCCGAGAACAAACTCCTATATTGTCTGATTAGAATAAACTTTGCCACAGGCGGTAATCGAACCCGCGACCTAGCGGTTGCAAGGCAGGCGGACACTACCCTCCAAGCTATGTAACTAGACTGGCACAGAAATGTTTTCAATTTTATTAAATGTATACCTACACCTATTTACCTACCTATCCATTTTACCTACATACATAGACTTCCAAAGATTTGAACTTTCAGAATTCAGATATGATATGCACCTACATGGGTGATAAAATAATTTATACGTACGTACGTAGAGATAATTTTACGTGTATGTTAGTAGATAGGTATAGGTCTATAGCACGTGATTGCCACCAGACCAATTCTGTCATTGAAATCCACTAAGATATCTACCTGCTGTCTACCTTCTAATAAAGTTCAATTACCTACTAATTGTAGGTGATTAAGTCGTAAAATAAATAAATAAGGTTAATAATAGGCACGACACCATGTAAATTAATTACTCATATATTCTATTTAGCTTTAGGGACATCCCTAGTTTTCATCTAAGGCTAACTAGGGTCTAGGGTAGGTATAGGTGTAAGTTGTACTCGTAAGTCATTGAGTCTTTACGTGGCCTCATGATATCTCCTGTTAGTTTGTGATGTGATGAGCAAACCTACAAATCTTTATACAAAATTTTGCTTTACTTCTAAAGGACATGATGGCTGAATGGTCAGTGGGGCACACCTATGATACTGATACCTATTTCGTGCTGCTTTGTTATTCGGCTGCATTCAGCCTCATAAGGACAGTAATATTATCGAATGTCTTAATCTGTTTTGTATCGATAGATTCGATAGCTATTAATTTCAATGCTCTTAAAATGTAATCTTGAGAATTGAATCTGAACCATAGAAAATCCAAGCATCCGTCGGAATTGTTTCCATTTGCAAAAGGAAAATACAACTATGTAGTCCTATCTTTGGTACGACCAACACATTTGACACTTCAAAAGAATTTCAAGTTTATCGCGATGCCAATTTGATATTGATTACGGTAATAATTGTTTTTATTGATCTACGATTATAGCTTACTATTTGAACTTTTATTGATGTATGAGACTGGAATCTTGCCTGCATTCTTCCATTACCTTTTCCACCTTCATAAGGACGAGTTTAGATTAATGAGAGCCTATATTGATAGTATTGATATTGATATCAGATGCGTGTGTAGATGTGTGGCTAGCCTTGTCACTCCTTCAATCTCAGTGGAAGGATAGGATAATAACAATGATAAAGTGATGTGGTGTTCAAAATTCTGACATTTCTGACACTTCTTCAAATGATCTGTTCTTTGAAAGAATCTATAGCAATTTTATTAGAGGGTTTCTGTGAAAAAGCGCGTATGCCTTGCGTTAGGTCGCGGGTTCGATTCCCGCCCGTGGCGGAATTTATTCTAGTCGTTCTTTCTTGGAACGACTAGCTTTCTCCCATCCTGTCTTTTTTCTCTCTACGCTTTCGAGACAATAAGACCTGGGTAGTTACTTTAAAAAACGGTCAGGAGTCTGAACTGACTAACACCCCTGTCAGCAAACAATTGTGGGAAGACGTCAAGACGTCTCTTTGTGACAAAGTAGTCAAATGGACTTTTCTGCCGTAGGCACTGGGTTCGAAAGAAAAAAAATACCTTACTTACCTAATTTGAGAAAAACCAATCAGCTCAATGAAGATATACTTCCCTTGGTAGGTGGGTAGAGGTGCATTCATAGAGAGTACTTTGGACTCAGTTATTTCTGCGGGTCGGGTGCTCTGACTCTGATGTGCTCCAGTCTTCTGAAATCAGGATTCAGGAACCAAGAAATATTTCGTAATCTACTTTAAATCTCTAGTAGCGCGGTCAAACTTTCTTGATTGGGGTAGAGCGCTGCCGCGCTCCTTAATGCCTGCTTTGCCAGCCTAGTTGGCTTGAAGGGCAGCGCGTCTGCCTTGTAAGCGCTGGGTGCGCGGATTCGATGCCCGCCTTTATCCTAAACAGATAAGGTACGTTCTCGGGACAGCTGACTTTCTCCTATCCTGTCCTTCTTCTCTTCAATTTCGGGACGATAAGACCTCTATTGTTAAAGTTAACTCTATCAAACCTTTCTTCCCCACTCTATGGATAGAAGTAGGTACATACTAGTATGCCCCTAGGCCCCTAGATATAGGTACCTGATAACGTGATAACAGATAAAGTATGCACCTACAAAACGTACCTACTTATAATAAAATTATTCATATTCTGCTAAAACATTAATCGGTATAAAATTACCTATAGTATGTTGATATTATTGCGTGTGTGTTTGATAGGTGATAGATAAAGTTACGTCTCAATAAATACAAAATGTCATTCTGTCAAAGGTGCCCCTGACAAGGTCTTTGGCCCCAGATGGAAATCATTTATAATAAAGTGAATAAAGTAATAAATACCAATCAAAATCGGTACCCCTAGCAGTTGACGAGTACCTAGGTATTCTAGATTTTTTTTTCTTCTTTTATTTATATACCATAGGTACCTGATAACGTGATAACAAATATGCACCTACAAAACGTACTTATAATAAAATTATTCATATTCAGCTAAAACATTAATCGGTATAAAATTATATGTTGATATTATTGCACCGTGTGTGTTTGATAGGTGATAGATAAAGTTACGTCTCAATAAAAAATACAAAATGTCATTCTGTCAAAGGTGCCCCTGACAAGGTCTTTGGCCCCAGATGGAAATCATTTATAATAAAGTAATATAAATACCAATCAAAATCGGTACACCTATAGCAGTTGACGAGTACCTATTCTAGATTTTTTTTTATCTTTTATTTATATACCAACTTTTTTTTATATCAATAAATGTTAAGCTGCGTCCACATTACACTCGGCTGATGTCGATCGACATCGACTTGAACCCATACAAAGTAGGTAGGTAAGATCAAGGGCTTTTGGTGAAATGAAAAAAAAAAAAAAAAAAAAGGGGGGGACGAATTTGGCCGGGTGTCTCCTTCAAGGTCATTTCTGATCTCAAAAGTACAGGGTTATATTTAAAAAATCAAAGTTGACCTTAAAATGACCTTGAAAGGGACACCCGGTAAAATTCCAGAGGTCACCATTATTAAATGACCCCCAAAAAGTCAGGACAATCAGCGAAAACACGAATTTTCTATCCTTCATTTGCTTTCAAGATATTTGAAAGTGTTAGGAAAGCTAAGCTTCCCTTCTTCTCTCTGGGTATTTTTCTGGCCCCTCCTACTTACCGAGGCCTGACAGACCGAGATCTCTCAGACGGTCTGACCCTCTCAGGCATAAAGGTGTGTACCATTAAATGTCCCCCAAAAAGTTAGGTCAATCAGCGAAAACACGAATTTCCTATCTTCATTTGCTTTCAAGATATTTGAATGTCTCGTTTATTTTTGAACACCCTGTATACACCAGTGTTAGGAAAGCTAAGCTTCCCTTCCTCTCTCCGGGTATTTTTCTGGCCCCTCCTACTTACCGAGGCCTGACAGACCGAGATCTCTCAGACGGTCTGACCCTCTCAGGCATAAAGGTGTGTCCACACATATTCGACCGGCCGTTGATTGATGTGGAGCGACGGTCGGTCGACTATATTTGGACACAGCGACCACCAGATTGGTATACTGAAAATGAGTTGCTTCCCCTTTTGCTCACGACACGCCACGGGTTTTCAGTTCAGTGTATCAAGGCCGATCAAAACCAGAAGGCAGCGGGTCAGTGGCCCCCCGAAGAGATTAATAATGCAACTGGACTAGTCTCAAGGCTGCCACCATTCAAACGCAAGATCGAGCCCAATATGAAACTTTCATGATTTATTTTATATGAAACATGAAAAAAAGTGTTAATCCTTGTTCTTCTTATTATATTAGTTTAATAGATAGGTGAATAATTATAAGATTTACAAGTGTAGTGCCTTGCGCTCATTCAAACGCAAGATCGATCCCAATATGAAACTTTTATGATTTATTTTATATGAAATATGAAAAAAAGTGTTAATCCTTGTTCTTCTTATTATATTAGTTTAATAGATAGGTGAATAATTATAAGATTTACAAGTGTAGTGCCTTATTTAGACTGCCAAGGTAGGATAGGCAGTGACTTTATTTCAACAGTTTATCTAATATTAATCAGCACTTTATTGGGTAAAATGCGAGTGTAACATGAGTATAAGACTGAAATTCATCGTAATAGTTGATATTATATAGGTACGATTTTTAATCTTTCGACGTCTCACGATCACGACTACCTCTTGCAAAAATCCTACTCCAAATCTAATCCAACTGCGGCTTGCGATGGTACCGCAAAGACATTAAGACCCTACACAGAAATGCAATGTATCAGAGTATTTCAAGAATATTTTGCTAGTTTTTAGCAAATAGTGTCATTCTAATCTACTCTAGATAATTAGATTATTTTTTTTTTTTTACATACATCCAACCGGATGGATTAGATGGTGCCGTAAAATATGGGGGCAAATATAGCATGATTTGGTAATAAATTAATTAAAAACTTTTAAAAAAGTGGTTTGACATCAGAGGGAACTGTAAGGTCATAACATGAGTATTAAACAATATTTTTAAAGGTACCTATACCTACGAGGGTACATGAAATGTTTATCGACCTTTAAGGTGTGTCCAAAACATACTCGACCGGCTCGACCGGCCGTTTAATAGCTACAGTATCTGATGGACAAAAATGCGGTACAGATTGATTCCATGAAATATTAGGAGGGAAAATTTTGTTTTTAAAAAATCCTATAGCTTGTAGCAGAAAATGAGTAGAAAAAGATTTCATGTCGGAGGTTGTACAGTTGCAAAGACTTCATTTCCGGTCATATTTTTGGCTGGATTACTCAAGAAATCATTTCGGCGTCGATCGATGAGGAAAATCTATGTTGTTGAGGCAGTGTGGACGTGTCAGTCGACATCGATCGATGGCCGGTCGACTATGAACACACCTTTAGGATCTCGAGTGCTTATTCGGTTTAGACTTTAGATAGGTAGGTAATGTAGATTTTTTTCCCAAATTATCTGATGGGCTCTTGATAACACACGTCCATAAAGCTGTGTAAAAAAAGCTGGCATAGCATTTTATTTATTTTTATTATTTTTTTATGTTTGCATTTTTTGCGACATGTGGATCGGACCAGCTAGATACCAATCTCATAAAAGTATGTATGAACTATGAATGAATGAGTACTTATGTGTGTATGCATATTGCATAGGTATGTATAATCTATGTATACCTTTCGTCATGTATAAAAGTTTCTGTGTGTCCACACATATTCGACCGGCCGTCGATTGATGTGAAGCGACGTTCGGTCGACTATGTTTGGACACACCATGAGACCACCAGATCGGCATACTGAAAATGAGTTGCTTCCCCTTTTGCTCACGACACGCCACGGGTTTTCAGTTCAGTGTATCAAGGCCGATCAAAACCAGAAGGCGAACGCGTAAAATTACTCAAACTAATCACGTAGAGCTAACTACATGCATGCCTAGGCTATATTTGGACATTCTGGGCTATTTTTAGATTCTTTATATTCAAGTTTGACAAGAACAATTTATAAAGCTTACCTAAAGTTGTTCTTGTTCTTTGAAACGAACTGACAAGTTCAAGATATCATGAAGAAGATCGTGAATCATGAGGTAAACAAGTTGATAAGTTGAAGGAGGAAAAAAATCGAATTATCTATAGAAATTATAGAATAGAACACTTTATAGGTATAGTTCTATTAGATACTAAATTAAAACTATTAAAATTATCTCGAATTATCTCGATGGACCTATAAGAATTCCAGGGGGTCTTTTTACAATAATATTCTGGACATATATCAAACAGACTGGTACCGAGGGCATTGGCCCAATAGTAATACCTACCTATAGTGATGTAACTTTGAGACGCACCCAAAAACACGTGGTTCCGGCTCTTACGTAAGCTTATTTACTTTTATCTACGCATTTTGGTTTTAACTTGAAATCTCTGTTTCATTCTTGATTGGTTGGACCATTGTATTTTGTTCCTTACTTTGATTTGTGAACCAATTTTAACGGCGCGGCGCCGCGGACCGATGGGCACGAAATTTGGCACACTACTGTCTTTTAGTCTTTTAATATCTTTTCTCACTATACCTAATCATTTAGCAAGCTGAGAAGGGCTTGGAGTTTTGGCGTCTCCACTAAGCTCTCTCTCTCCCTCCCTCTCTCTCTCTCTCTCTCTCTCTCTCTCTCTCTCTCTCTCTCTCACACACACACACACACACACACACACAGTTATTCTCTTACCCAAGAACAAATTGCTGACGTTACTAGGACCAGGATGCTGAATTGAGAGTTGTATTTGATCGCACAATTGTTCCCGCTGATTCAAAATGACCTCCTCGATCTTTTTCTGCAAAAGTAAATAATTAATAGCATTAAGGAAATAAGTAAAGAAGTAAAATACCTACCACTTATTTGGCGCCTGTGTTTTTCGACTGATTTCATTATCCTAGTTGCCCTTGTAGATTCGTATAAGCCAACTTTTAGGGCTATAAGGCTATTTGCCCCTACACCTAAGCCTCAAAGTGGGATTTTTGTTTACGGAGTTACTTGCCCTCAGTACCAAGACAAGACAAGCATACATTATCCGAGTATCTACCAGTACAAGATAACGAGCAGGTATCCAGATAGCATTAGTCAGTCCGGTATAATGCCAGCTTACACAACCATCCTCCAACACATAGTTTACGCGTCGAGTTAGAACAATTAGAACAAAAGATTCAAAGCTCAGGCTCAGGACCAGTTTTCAGCAGTGGCGTAGCCTCCATATCCCACCCCCGCAATCCAATCTGGGGCCCGGGTATTTAGGGGACCCACAGGGATACTTTTAGTGGTCCCTATCTGTAATGTGGAGCAAAGTATACAGGGTGTCCAAAAATAAACAAGACATTCAAATATCTTGACAACAAATTTAATGAAGATAAAAAATTCGTGTTTTCGCTGATTGCAATAACTTTTTGGGGGACATTTAATGGTGACCTCTGGAATTTGGCCGGTAGTAATGATGATTGAAAAATCGAACGTGTTCCCTAATAGAGGTGTAAAATAATTATGTGATATGTTGAAGTCGAATAAATGATACCAATTAAGTTACATAATGTTGCATAGGAGAGAAGGGAGTGGGGACATGCTGTGCGAGGGACAACGGAAGGATTTACCTCCGATTATGCAGAACCCAAGATACAAAGTGAAAACTTCTAGCTGAAAACTTGGAGCTTGGAGTCTATGGGCGCTGATTCAACTTATTGGCCGGGCGGTGCTTCGAGATTAGTGGAGATGCCAAAACTTGAGATTAGTGGAGACTCCAAAACTCGAGATTAGTGGAGACTCCAAAACTCGAGATTAGTGGAGACTCTAAAACTCGAAATTAGTGGAGACACCAAAACTCGAAATTAGTGGAGACACCAAAACTCGAAATTAGTGGAGACTCCAAAACTCGAGATTAGTGGAGACTCCAAAACTCGAGATTAGTGGAGACTCCAAAACTCGAGATT
>NW_007377782.1:90039-93264 GCF_000475195.1 Diaphorina citri
AATTTTTTTGGTTTTTGTTTTTTTTTTTTTTTTTTTTTTTTTTTTTTTTTTTTTTTTTTTTTTTTTTTTAAGCAATGTATTTTGAGGGCTTATATTTAAGTGATCTACCGTGATATTGTGTTAACCTCGGACTAAAATACTAAATTGGGATCACTATTGTGGTATTTCTCGTCAAGGACACACTTTAGGGATGGACATGCTATGATACAGGTAACAAAGAGCATCCAGGATTTATTTGTATGTAGGTATGGCAACCGTTTAATTGCTACAGTATTTAATGGACAAAAATGTGGTACAGCCTTGAGTCCATGAAATATTAGGAGGGAAAATTTTGCTTTAAAAAAATCTTATAGCTTGTAGCAGAAAATGAGTTCAAAAAGATTTCATGTCGGAGGTTGTACAGTTGCAAAGACTTCATTTCCGGTCATATTTTTGGCTGGATTACTCAAGAAATCATTTCGGACAAAGTAGAGACTGCAGCCTTGTGACGAAAAATGACGAAATCTCTTTGGTTAACTTTCATCGACCGCCTAAAATCTATAATTGCCATCCCACACTCCTACAAAATCTAATTAGTATCTAACTATAGGTAGATAACTGTAGATGTAGTTCATTGCACAAGTTCATTAGAACGTTCTCTGTTAGTTTATACTTGGTTTAGTTGTACCATTAACACTTCTAAATCATAATGAGTCTGATAAGTCCATTGCACAAGTTCATTAGAACGTTCTCTGTTAGTTTATACTTGGTTTAGTTGTACCATTAACACTTCTAAATCATAATGAGTCTGATCCCCTACAGCTACTTCATGCAAAACGCCAAAAATCTCAGCCCACCTCGTAAAGTAGACGGTTAAAATTCAAAACGATTTTGAACGCTATAGATTTTATGTACGATAAAAAAAAGAGCGAATTTTAAATCATTCAGAGTAATGAATTCACTACTGTACATTACTCATTCCATGGGATTAGCCCGGTTATGATTAGTAATGTAATCCATTACCTCACATGCATATATTCGTCACTGCTTCACCAGATTGTTCTATCATTTCGAGAGATTGTTTTCAGCCTGAGAGAGGCCGGGAGAAGCCAGGCACGCGATTGCCAAGATAAAGTCAAGCAACGTTGTGCGAGGTTGGTATCCGGATGGGAATCGTGGGCAATGACGTACTGCTGATTTTTCCCAGTCCCACTTAGGCTGGATGGAGTTTAGGTGAAGAGCCGAGTAGATGGTCGCCGAAAGTAGGGTAAAACGACCGTCACTAAAAACCCTAACAGTTAGTTATATAGTGACGTTAAACCACTATTAAACAAATACCACCTTTCGCCTTCTCAGAGACTCCTCGTTGCAGGTTTAACACACCCACCTCCTTAATATAATCTCCGTCCCATTCTTCAACACAAAACTACTTTTCGTATTTCCACTAATAATTCAATATACATTATCTGTAAGTTATGAGATTGTGACACCTAGAGAATAATGACCTACTAACCTGCTGTCTACCTTCTAATAAAGTTCAATTACCTACTAATTGTAGGTGATTAAGTCGTAAAATAAATAAATAAGGTTAATAATAGGACCTACTAAGACAAATAAGTTATCTCAGTTCTGACTTAGCAGACTTAGTGTCCGTGTGAGGAGTAAGGACAAGCGGTAATTAAAACTTGAGACATAACTGACCGAACGAAAGGCGATTTAAGTTTTAGAAGCTCGATGATTTTGTAGTTAATCAGTCTATCGATGTCGGTTTGTAATACAGTAAATATTATTTGTCAAAAACATAAAGACGAAAATTGACGAATAATTATTTATTGAACATCAAAGGTTTGGACATCCATGAGGGCCCCTTGAAAATTACATGAGTGCACTGAAAAAACAGACGATCAACCTTCCAGCCAGCTACCGACTTATATTCTATTTAGCTTTAGGGACATCCCTAGTTTTCATCTAAGGCTAACTAGGGTATAGGTGTAAGTTGTACTCGTAAGTCTTTGAGTCTTTACGTGGCCTCATGATATCTCCTGTTAGTTTGTGATGTGATGAGTAAACCTACAAATCTTTATACAAAATTTTGCTTCACTTCTAAAGGACATGATGGCTGAATGGTCAGTGGGGCACACCTATGATACCTATTTCGTGCTGCTTTGTAATTCGGATGCATTCAGCCTCATAAGGACAGTAAATTATCGAATGTCTTAATCTGTTTTGTATCGATAGATTCGATAGCTATTAATTTCAATGCTCTTAAAATGTAATCTTGAGAATTGAATGATGTAGAATGACGTTTACCTAATCCATAGGTGAAACGAAATTTGGGTTTAACAACGCGTAAAATTACTAAAATTAATCACGTAGAGCTAAACTACATGCATGCCTAGGCTATACTTGGACATCCTGGGCTATATTTTTAGATTCTATAGGTATGTGTTCAACTTCGACAAGAACAATTTATAAAGCCCAAAGTTGTTCTTGTTCTTTGAAACGAACTGACAAGTTCAAGATATCATTAAGAAGATCGTGAATCATGAGGTAGGTAAACAAGTTGAAGGAGGAAAAAAATCGAATTATCTATAGAAATTATACATAGAATAGAATACTTAGGTCTAGCTCTGTTAGATACTAAATTAAGACTATCAAAATCATCCTGTTAGAATTAGAAACCTATTAGAATTCCAGGGGGTCTTTTTACAATAATATTCTGGACACCTATCAAATAGACCCAGGGCATTGCCCCAATAGAAATAGTGATGTAACTTTTAGGCGCATCTATAAACACGTGGTTTGGGGTATTATGTAAGTTTATTTATTACTTTCTATTTTTAGCTGGGCATAGGCATAAACTTGGAATTTCTGTTTAAATTTTGATCGGTTGGACCATTTGGATCAAATCTTGTGACTATAAATTTTAAGCCAATTTCATTGCTCGATGCGCGGGATGCTGAGAAGAGCTTGGAGTTTTGGCGTCTGTACTAATTGCTCTTTCTTTCTTTCTTTCTTTCTTTCTTTCTTTCTTTCTTTCTTTCTCTCTCTCTCTCTCTCTCTCTCTGTTATCGTTTTTATAATACTTTAAAATCATTGTCTACTGTTTCTTTATAGCCTTTTTTCAAGTAATTTATAAAGACCTACTATGTATAGAACACTCGTAGTAGTATAACCTTTATAACCATAAGAACCAAATTTTATTTTTGCCGTCTCTCTCTCTCTCACACTACTCACTTCACTGTC
>NW_007377782.1:93333-124595 GCF_000475195.1 Diaphorina citri
CCTCATGAGGTGATTAGATTCAAAAACCGGTAGAGGTGATTAGAGCTTGTGGCGGGCCGGTTATCATACTTAGTCGCGGGTATCTGAGGTCGAGGTTCAACAACGTCGATCTTCAAAAGTCTGAAACATAAGAACCCCAAGACGTATTAGCCTCCATTTAGGAAGGCAACAGGGAGCGTGTCGTACAGGAGTGAGGGAAGAGGAGATACGTTGTAATAATTGAATTAACCCATAGTAATAAGCTGAAGTTGTATAGTGTATAATAAAAAAAATGTGGAGATAATCCCTTGTCGCAAGCTAAAAAAAGTTTAGTAGTAATGATTTGTTCAGGCATCCATGCTTTGTGGTACATTAAAACTCGAGATTAGTGGAGATGCTAAAACTCAAAATTAGTGGAGACTCCAAAACTTGAGATTAGTGGAGATGCTAAAACTCGAGATTAGTGGAGATGCTAAAACTCGAGATTAGTGGAGATGCTAAAACTCGAGATTAGTGGAGACTCCAAAACTCGAGATTAGTGGAGACGCCAAAACTCGAATAGAAATGCTTTTAGCAGTGAGCCCCTTTGGTAAATTGGAAAAGTTAAAGAAGAAATAAAGAGTGATATACAAATACCTGCATACCTACTGTTGATTGCCAATTCATTTACCTACTCTAGCCTGCCCAAAACGGCATCATAGGTAACTCAACAACTCAAGTAACTGTCAGTATTCAAAGCGTAACAGCTGACTATCGTCTCGAAACTGGATCGAACACAATTAATTCACAGACAATGTCCAAATTGAACATGAATTGACCACACTGTCCTTGCGAATTGAAATTTAAGGAGGGCCTTTTTTTTTTTTTTTTTTTTTTTTAATGAAGAAAGTAGAGATGCTTTTAGCAGTGAGCCCCTTTGGTAAATTGGAAAAGTTAAAGAAGAAATAAAGAGTGATATACAAATATATGCAATTATGCATACCTATATACTATTGATTGCCAAATCATTTACCTACTCTAGCCATAGTTGCCCAAAACGGCATAACTCATCAACTCAAGTAACTGTCAGTATTTAAAGCGTAACAGCTGACTATAGTCTCGAAACTGGATCGAACACAATTAATTCACAGACAATGTCGTAATTTTAGTAATTTAATACTTCTAACAGTCCTAGCCCGTCTATATCTGTAGATATAGCAGGTTTCTATGTATGTACTCTGGTAAATGAATTGATAGGTAGGTTGCTAGCCTTGATTACCTACTAAATTTGCAGAGATAATTTATTCTATATTAAAATAATCGTAATATAATGCGGATTTTTTTCGTGAATTTGAAGGGGCAACTAAATTGGGATATTAGAAAACATAATGTATTATACATACCTTATCTGATTACTAATTACCTACCTACCTAATTACTTAATCTCAGGGCCGGATTAGCCCCCCGCGGGGCCCGGGGCAGTTTCAAAGGCGCGGGGCCCCCAGTTTGGGCTGATCGAACTTAAAATTTTCATCGCCGCAGGCGAAATTTTTCAAAAAGTAGGTAGATATGTGCCTCATGCTTGTCACAAGTTAATTTTTTGACGTAAATAATTCGTAGAATGTTCTTATCCTAATTTTCGCTGAACGCTAAAGTGAGCAAAATAAAATAGAGTGCCGCAGGCGAAATTTTTGAAAATTTTGCTAGATATTAGGGCCGGATTAGCCCCCCGCGGGGCCCGGGGCAGTTTCAAAGGCGCGGGGCCCCCAGTTTGGGCTGATCGAACTTAAAATTTTCAGCGCCGCAGGCGAAATTTTTCAAAAAGTACGGCTCTGGCTGTATTTTTCGAGGTACATATTATAAACCTTTTGTTATTTCTCCTTCCCCTCCTTGTATTCTCGTATTCCAATGCACACAACCTAGATTAGTAAACAAATTTGATTACAAGTTTCCCAACACACCGAACGCTAAAGTGAGCAAAATAAAATAGAGTGCCGCAGGCGAAATTTTTGAAAATTTTGCTAGATATTTTCCTATCCTAATTTTAGCTGAACGCTAAAGTGAGCAAAATAAATTAGAGCGCCGCAGGCGAAATTTTTGAAAAACCCTCACATTGATATTCTCCAGCTATGGAGTTGCCTTCCAAGGTTCCAAGAAGTATTATATCTGCTGTACCAGCAAGAAGTTATATCTACATATATCTGCCGCACACAAACTTACAACATAAACTTTAAATCCAACACTAAAGTCCTACTTGTTTATTTCCACAGACACACATTGTACAAATGTAGATTGTATATGTACAAGTTGTACAACCCTGAGTTTCAACTTACAGAAACAAACAAACTATTTCGTTTGCTCATCGCTTTCTCTAATAATACTTTTCTAGTAATGTAATTGAGTCTCCCCCCTCATCTCCATCTTGTTGAATTCTTATTTGTTCTCCCGCAATAGTGGTGTGGTTGAAATGGGAGCTAGGTAAGTTACCGCTTCCGTCCCTTTGCATCATGATTTGGATTTGTGAAAATCGACGAGCCCTTTTAGAACTAAGAGCGAACCCGGGGTTGCCACATACATTTTTGTGTAGAGCGTACAACTCGTGAACGCACAACTCCGCGAGAATTCGTCAACCCGAGTTTACTGAAAATGGCGCTTGCCAAATGGCACCTCAAATTTTGTACATGGAGTCGTTATTACGCAGTTTATTCAACCCGAATTTTAAGAATCAAGATCACCACCAAACAGCAGATCGGTAAACTATATCCCACCAAAAACATTCCCTGTAAAAATAAGGCCAAGTTCCTGACCTCATCCTCCTCAAAAACTCAGCCCATGAATGTAGTGATAGAACTATAATAGGTGTTGTCGTTCCGAAATCGAAGACCGAAGGAAGACAGGATACCTACTAGAAAGCCAGCCGTTCCCAGAACGAATCTTATCTGTTCAGGATAAAATACCTGCCTCGGTAGCGTAGTGGTCAAGACGCTCGCCTGGTAAACAGGAGGGCGTGGGTTCGATCCCAGCCGGCTTGCGCCATGATGTATCCTAGGGTCCTGAAGTCTGGGATTCGGAATTGAGAAGACTTTGACATTTAGTTATTAAACTCATGAGTATTTATTAGGACTGTAGTTAGTCAGTCTATCGATGTCGGTTTGTAATACAGTAAATATTATTTGTCAAAAACATAAAAACGAAAATTGACGAATAATTATTTATTGAACAACAAAGGTTTGGACATCCATGAGGGCCCCTTGAAAATTACATGAGTGCACTGAAAAAACAGACGATCAACCTTCCAGCCAGCTACCGACCACACTCGACTGTTCTTAACTTCCGTGTTATGTGGGGAATACTGGTGTAGGTACTTCGTGATAAATGATGAATAGTGTCATTTCAATAATGTTGTAATTGTAATAGGTAAGACTATTCAGTAGGTGCCTATGTACCTACTAAGACTAGAATAAGTACCTATCAATAAGTAGGTACCGATAAATACATTTTAAAATAACCATGTCTGTTTGTAGGTACATACCTCCTGATAGTTTTTACCTAATCCTCCATTCCTCTTCTTCTTCAATGTTAATCTTGAACAAAAAAGTGATTTATATTCAGCATTCACATTTTTTTGGTTTCTAGAATTTAGTCCAAGTTTTCGATAAAATAACCATGTCTGTTAGTACATACCTCCTGATAGTTTTTACCTAATCCTCAATATCTTCAATGTTAATCTTGAACAAAAAAGTGATTTATATTCAGCATTCACATTTTTTTGGTTTCTAGAATTTAGTCCAAGTTTTCGATAATCGAGCTCGTCTGACATTGCAAGAAGTTTCAAACTTGATCTTGTTATCTTTAAGTTCAAACCCACATACCAATAGGTAACTCATTAATCATCACTAGCACTAGTAACTGTAACCCTGCCATTAGTAGACACAGGTAGAAGATATCGTCTAATTATTCTTATCACTTATCATACCTTATTTGGTTTAGATATGTATTTGGTACCGCACTAATGATAAATTGAGCCAGCCTAGGTAGCTTGGAGGGTGACGAGTCTGCCTTGTAAGAGAATTCTTATCACTTATCATACCTTACTTGGTTTAGATATGTATTTGGTACCGCACTAATGATAAATTGAGCCAGCCTAGGTAGCTTGGAGGGTGACGAGTCTGCCTTGTAAGAGCTAGGTGGCGGGTTCGATTCCCACCCACGGCGACTTTATCCTAAACAGATAAAAGAACGACTCACTAAAGCGAGGTATGCCACCTCTAATTCTAAAGCTGTGTCCACACAAAGTCGACCCTGTCGATTGACGCGGTGAACACGTGAATCTATGTTGTCGAGGCAGTGTACGATGCTTGGACAGTGGACACAACTTTTAATGCGACAAAGGTTGAAGCATGTTCCCCTTGGCTCGGCCTCTTATAATTGGGCAACTTATAATCCCAACACCCTCGCGTATTGTCGAACCTTTGACCTCTGAATTAGAAGTTTGCAGGTGAACACGTGAATCTATGTTGTCGAGGCAGTGTACGGTTTTACTCGACGTCGATCGACGTCGAGTAGGTATGCTTGGACAGTGGACACAACTTTTAATGCGACAAAGGTTGAAACATGTTCCTCTTGGCTCGGCCTCTTATAATTGGGCAACTTATAATCCCAACACCCTCGCGTATTGTCGAACCTTTGACCTCTGAATTAGAAGTTTGCGACCTTCACCATTACAGCAGTAGGTCAGCAGACATTGGAATTTAATTTCAATAAAAATCTCCCCATCAGCCCAAATGATCGACATATTATTATTACGTAGCCAATTTGAACTAATGGAGCGGTATCATTTGGACTTGATTATTGATTGAGCTATATTCAATTGATATGGGCATTTCAAGTTATGGACTAAGGCGAGGTATGCCACCTGATTGATTGATTGATTGATAGATTCTGATTCACCTCTAATTCTAAAGCTGTGTCCACACAAAGTCGACCCCGTCGATTGACGAGGTGAACACGTGAATCTATGTTGTCGAGGCCGTGTACGGTTTCAGTCGACGTTGATCGACGGCGTCGACTATGCTTGGACAGTGGACACAACTTTTAATGTGACAAAGGTTGAAGCATGTTCCCCTTGGCTCGGCCTCTTATAATTGGGCAACTTTTAATCCCAACACCCTCGCGTATTGTCAAACCTTTGACCTCTGAATTAGAAGTTTGCGACCTTCACCATTACAGCAGTAGGTCAGACATTGGAATTTAATTTCAATAAAAATCTCCCCATCAGCCCAAATGATCGACATATTATTATTAAGTAGCCAATTTGAACTAATGGAGCGGTATCATTTGGACTTGATTATTGATTGAGCTATATTCAATTGATATGGGCATTTCAAGTTATGACTATTACATGTGTCTACCTACGACTTTGTAGTAATGATGATTGAAAAATCGAACGTGTTCCCTAATAGAGGTGTAAAATAATTATGTGATATGTCGAAGTCGAATAAATGATACCAATTAAGTTACATAATGTTGCATGGGAGAGAAGGGAGTGGGGACATGCTATGCGAGGGACAACGGAAGAATTTACCTCAGATTATGCAGAACCCAAGATACAAAGTGAAAACTTCTAGCTGAAAACTTGGAGCTTGGAGTCTATGGGCGCTGATTCACATAATGTTGGATGGGAGAGAAGGGAGTGGGGACATGCTATGCGAGGGACAACGGAAGGATTTACCTCCGATTATGCAGAACCCAAGATACAAAGTGAAAACTTCTAGCTGAAAACTTGTAGCTTCGAGATTAGTGGAGATGCCAAAAATCGAGATTAGTGGAGACTCCAAAACTCGAGATTAGTGGAGATGCTAAAACTCGAGATTAGGGGAAACTCCAAAACTCGAGATTAGTGGAGATGCTAAAACTCGAAATTAGTGGAGACTCGAAAACTCGAAATTAGTGGAGATGCTAAAACTCGAGATTAGCGGAGATGCCAAAACTCGAGATTAGTGGAGACTCCAAAACTCGTGATTAGTGGAGACTCCAAAACTCGAGATTAGTGGAGACTCCAAAACTCGAGATTAGTGGAGACTCCAAAACTCGAGATTAGTGGAGACTCCAAAACTCGAGATTAGTGGAGACTCCAAAACTCGAGATCTACTCTGGTAAATGAATTGATAGGTAGGTTGCTAGCCTTGATTACCTACTAAATTTGCAGAGATAATTTATTCTAGATTAAAATAATCGTAATATAATGCGGATTAACTTTTTTTCGTGAATTTGAAGGGGCAACTAAATTGGGATATTAGAAAACATAATGTATTATGCATACCATACCTGATTACTAATTACCTAATTACTTAATCTAATCTCTTTGCTAAAGCATCTTCACTCGAGTTTTGGCGTCTCCACTAATATGAATGATTGGGATTCTGAATATTCTCGAACATAATGTGTATCAGTGTATTCGGCGATGTGCCTACCTATTGTAACTCTAGGACTAGTTAGTAGGTAATATACATTATCTAAAATACATAACAATATTACGTAAAATAGTCATACCTGATTACTAATTACCTACCTACCTAATTACTTAATCTAATCTCTTTGCTAAAGCATCTTCACTCGAGTTTTGGCGTATCCACTAATATGAATGATTGATGGGATTCTGAATATTCTCGAACATAATGTGTATCAGTGTATTCGGTGATGTGCCTACCTATTGTAATTCTAGGACTAGTTAGTAGGTAATATACATTATCTAAAATACATAACAATATTACGTAAAATAGGTACCTTCGTACAAATACCTACGAGTATGTGTGGCTAATTAAAGCTAATTGTTTTATTCTTTCGATAAATAATAAAATTTTAGTAGGTATACATATAGGTACCTAGTCTGTCATTGTGGACCTATGTGTGGTGATATTGTGACCAAGTTAATTTTACAACCTTTTCTCATTATCATTATTGTGAATTAGGTAGGTACACATAAAATTCAATTAGAACACACAATGCACTAAACTTGGTCAAAAGGTGAAAAACGTGTTGTGTTGCTTTTTAATTAATAATCTAATCTCTTTGCTAAAGCATCTTCACTCGAGTTTTGGCGTCTCCACTAATATAAATGATTAGGATTCTGAATATTCTCGAACTAATGTGTATCAGTGTATTCGGCGATGTGCATACCTATTGTAATTCTAGGACTAGGTACTTAATAGGTAATATACATTATCTAAAATACATAACAATATTACGTAAAATAGGTACGAGTATATGTGTGGCTAATTAAAGCTAATTGTTTTATTCTTTCGATAAATAATAAAATTTTAGTACCTATACCGCTAGTCTGTCATTGTGAACCTATGTGTGGTGATATTGTGACCAAGTTAATTTTACAACTTTTTCTCATTATCATTATTGTGAATTAGGTACACATAAAATTCAATTAGAACACACAATGCACTAAACTTGGTCAAAAGGTGAAAAACGTGTTGTGTTGCTTTTTAATTAATACAATGAGAATAATATTATTTATTACCTTTATTCATGGATTTCAAAATGGTAATCTTTCCGTCCCGGGCGGGAATCGAACCCGCGGCCTAGCGCTTATAAGGCAGACGCGCTAGCTTCCAAGCTACATACATAGGTATATAAACTAGGCTGTCAACATTGTACCTACTTCATCTTTATCCAGTTGGTTTAAATTGAACCAGGTATTTCAAAATGTCGCGAAGCTTACCAACCTGTTCTCAACTCTTCCTGTATAGTTTCTCTTTTCTTCAGTTCTTCGTTGTACGTTGTAAGAAGATTGTGAGCCATATTTCGGGTTTCGGGTGGCTGAAGTACTGAAAAAGAAGAAAGTAAAAAAAAAAAAAAAAAACGGTAAATTTGAATTTTTGAGAAGGCTGAAGAAGAAGAAAGTAATAAAAACGGTAAATTTGAATTTTTGAGAAGAAAATCGGTTAAGGCCTTATTCACACGAAGAACGAAACTATGGCCTCACTTTTTCTCGAACGATCTTGCGCTGTCCATCACACGCTAGCCTCCTTGAACATTACCTCTGTGGCGGGAATTTTTGAAAATGGAAGGAAAAAATCAAGTGAAAACTGAACAGGGAAAAGTCTCCAATTCCTGTATTTCTTGTTCCCTGAAATTCCTGATTTTCCTATAATCGCAGTAGTAACTACTTATTGTTAAACAAGTCTGAAAGCACAAAATATAGGTAGGTACCTGAGTATAACTATCGATCACGGTTGTTTTAGGTAGGTAGGTACCTACCTATTCCTCGATTTCTAATACGAGCCAGGCCTATGCCTAATAGGTAATATCTATTCCTCGTCTAAACTTACCGCTCTTTCTATTTCTTCACTCCTCCTGAGTAAGACGCGAGCTTTTTCCTCGTTATGAATTTCTAATATGAGAACCTCCTGGTTCAATGTCAGTTGAGCGTTTAACTTTTCGCTCTTCAGTCTCTGATTTTCAGCACACCACTCTTCGTATTCTCGTTGAGATCTCTTGGCTTCCAACTCCATCGATGCTATTTGTTGATTCACTGAAACGTGAGAGAAAACCCGTGAGACGCCTTTGAGTTTTTTTTTTTTTTTTTTATTATTATTTAATTATTACACCGTAATATAAATAAAAAGTTACATGTGCGTGCTATAATAAAACTGTTAATAATGAAACTGAACTGAACAGGGAAAAGTCCTAATTCGGCTAATTCCTGTATTTCTTGTTCCCTGAAATTCCTGATTTTCCTATAATCGCAGTAGTAACTACTTATTGTTAAACAAGTCTGAAAGCACAGGTAGGTTTGAAAGAGGGAACAGGGAACTAGGTATAATAGGTCTTGTCGTTCCGAAATCGAAGACCGAAGGAGGACAGGATACTAGAAAGCCAGCCGTTCCCAGAACGAATCTTATCTGTTCAGGATAAAATCCGTCCCGGGCAGGAATCGAACCCGCGGCCTAACGCTTAGGTGTAAGGCAGACGCGCTAGCTTCCAAGCTAGATAGGTACATATCTCTATAGTAGCGCGGTCAAACTTTCTTGACTTGGCGGGGCGGAGCGCTACCGCGCTCCTTAATATAAACTAGGCTGTCAACATTGTACCTACTTCATCTTTATCCAGTTGGTTTAAATTGAACCAGGTATTTCAAAATGTTTAACGCGAAGCTTACCTGTTCTCAACTCTTCCTGTATAGTTTCTATTTTCTTCAGTTCTTCGTTGTACGTTGTAAGAAGATTGTGAGCCATATTTCGGGTTTCGGGTGGCTGAAGTGCTGAAAAAGAAGAAAGTAATAAAAAAAAAAAATAACGGTAAATTTGAATTTTTGAGAAGAAAATCGGTTAAGGCCTTATTCACACGAGGAACGAAACTATGGCCTCACTTTTTCTCGAACGATCTTGCGCTGTCCATCACACGCTAACCTCCTTGAACATTCCTCTGTGGCGGGAATTTTTGAAAATAGAAGGAAAAAATCAAGTGAAAACTGAACAGGAAAAAGTGAAAAGTCCTAATAGACAACCTCGATTTTCAAAAAGTCACCTATTTCTGTCGATTATTTGATAGAATGCTTCAAAAAATTACGAAATCAAAAATAGCCTCCATGAACATTACCTCTGTGGCGGGAATTTTTGAAAATGGAAGGAAAAATCAAGTGAATAAGTGATTGTAGATGGCTCCAAATCCTCTAATAACACTGGGTGCGCCTTTAAAATCGGTATTGTCGAAAAATCTTTCAAATTAAACCCATTAACCTCAATATTATCTGCAGAACTCATTGCTATAATAGAATGCCTCAAATACATCATATCTATTCACTACTCAGATTCCTCCTCTCACCACCAATATATAATATACTCAGACTCCCTCAGCTCTCTAAAACATTTGCACAGTATATTCCTTCAAAAACCAATCATAGCTCACATACATAATTTACTTGAAACATGTTCATCCAAAAACATTGACATCAAATTTTGTTGGATTCCTAGTCATAAAGGAATCCAAGGCAATGACAGAGTTGACATTCTTGCCAAGGAATCTATTACTGCTGACATCCTCCCTACCATCAACTCCCATGACATAAAAACCCACTATAAAAAATCCCTCCATAATACCTGGAACAATAAGTCAGTATAAAAGCTTGGAACCGGTTCAACTTTGGTATCAGTTCTCAGTCGTATCTCAGTACACACACAACCAAACCAACAAATCTTAACCATGTCTGCAAAGGTTCGTACTTTTTTGGATTAATATAAATTTTTAATTTTAAAATATTTCGTCTTTTTTTCGCATAAAAGTATAAAATTGTTCCGAATAGGTATCAGTGATGGTGTTAACTTTCAAAACAGAAACTATTTTGTTCTTTTTCCTCAAGTGTTTTGGTGTTTTAACTTGTGTTTTTGTTAGCCCTAAATTTCCTGATTTTCTTTGCGTCTTTTCTCGACATTCTCTGGTTTACTCTCGGGCCCAAGGCCCAACGGGTTATATCAGATGATAGACCGAGGATTGAGTTTTTTATCCCTTCTTTGTTTATTGTTTTATATCTAAATCTTTTCCTGGTTTCATGTTTGATGGTATTTTTTTTTTCTTTTTTTTACTTTTCATTGTTATTTTTTCTAATTCCTTAGTTTTCCCCCCTCAATTTTGCTTTTTCATCTTGTTTTTCTTTCCCCTTTGTTAATATTTCCTTAGCTTTCCTTCTTCCATTTTCATAGTTTTCCTTCCTATCAAGGACTTTTCCTGTTGTATAGTTTTACTTCTTCCCCATTCCCATAGGTAGGTTTTCATCTTGTCATTTTCCACTGTTCACATTCGTCCCATTATCTACTTCTCCCTCTAATGTTCCCATTCTGCCTCCTGTTCACAGATCGCTATCGTTTTGGCTGCCGTCGCCGTGGTGGCTCAATGTCAATACTACTCCGCCCCATCCTACGGAGGTCACGGCTACGCCGCCCCAGCTTACAAGGCTGAAGTCTACCCAGACGCTCACCCCAAGTACGACTTTGCCTACGATGTCGCTGACTCTTACACCGGAGACATCAAGTCCCAACACGAGAGCCGCGATGGAGACTACGTTTCCGGATACTACTCCCTCGTTGAGGCTGACGGTTCCAAGAGAATCGTTGAGTACACCGCTGACGGCTACAACGGATTCAACGCTGTCGTCAAGAAGGAAGGCGGATACGCTCCATCTTACGCTGCCCCCAAATACGCCGCCCCAGCTTACGCCGCTCCAGCTTACAAGCCAGCTTACTCTGCCTACCCAAAATACTAAGTCATCTCTCCACCTGATTCTCTCTACCTTTTACCTTAGTATGATCCTATTGGAAGGTTTGATTTCGTGAGTTCCTGTCGCTGACTGTACTGTGGTATTTGGACCCAAGTGTCCTTTTGTTACATTATCATGACAAGATGGAAAACTCATGAGCTCGAGGCTTCCCATAGGATATCTCCTCATAAACAAAGTTACCATTTTCCCTTGTTCTTTCCTCTTTTCGCCTCTTTTCCTCTTGTGATTCCTTCAGTGATCATTATTTTGTAAATAGTGATTTTCCTATAATCGCAGTAGTAACTACTTATTGTTAAACAAGTCTGAAAGCACAGTTTGAACTTCATGTACAGTCCATTGAAACTAAGTAATTGACTTGTAAGTAAGTATAGTTTTGATTCTGTATCTACTTGAGTACACTAAATTTGTCAACAAAACCCTTGGGGAATGCTAAATCGGTTTTAAAATTGAGGCTGGGTGGCTGGGATCTAACACCTCATATTTGAAGTGGTTTTTAACCCTGAGCATATTCAGAGACAGATCAGGTAGGTATAGTCTTTGAGACTGCTCAGAGATGACTACTTGTAAATGCAAGGTAGACCCCAGCCTGAGTAAGATACAACGTTAGACTCTGGAGTCAGGCATACAAACCTAATGTAATACCCACCCCTCTCTAGACCAAGTTACATACCTATTATACCTTCTGAACTTTGACAAACATCTCCCTTGGGGAATGCTAAATCGGTTTTAAAATTGAGGCTGGGATCTAACACCTCATGTTTGAAGTGGTTTTTAACCCTGAGCATATTCAGAGACAGATCAGGTAGGTATATCTTTGAGACTGCTCAGAGGTAACTACTTGTAAATGCAAGGTAGACCCCAGCCTGAGTAAGATACAACGGTAGACTCTATAGTCAGGCATACAAACCTAATGTAATACCCACCCCTCTCTAGACCAAGTTACATACCTATTATACCTTCTAAACTTTGACAAACATCATAATAATTTGTTCTTCATTTCAGACCAATTCACCCTTCAAGCAACGCATCAAAGCAAATAGATACCTAACAAAGGAAACAAGATCTAAGCAAATATGTCAGACGACGATGATGTGATATGTGTTTCTTCTTCGGACTATAGTATTTCCGATATGGAACAGGATACAGATGTGCAAGAAGTGGAACAAAAACCTGATCTGAATCAGGTTGAAATTAAACTAGAGGTGAAACAAGATCCAAGCAAATATGTCAGACGACGATGATGTGATATGTGTTTCTTCTTCGGACTATAGTATTTCCGATGTGGAACAGGATACAGATGTGCAAGAAGTGGAACAAAAACCTGATCTGAATCAGGTTGAAATTAAACTAGAGGAACCAGAGGTGAAAATTACCTCAATTAAATCTGAATATCCAACAATAACCAATATATCACCGGAATACACACCTAGAACACGAGATGATAAGACTGATCGAGAACAGGCATCCAGTAACTTTTTCAAAGTGAGTAACTTGGATCACCTTAGTTTCAGCCTCCTAGAACACGAGATGATAAGACTGATCGAGAACAGGCATCCAGTAACTTTTTCAAAGTGAGTAACTTGGATCACCTTAGTTTCAGCCATATGGAGTGAAGATGATTGGGAGGTGGAATGGCCTTTAACATTTGTACTATAGGTACCTTAACTTGGATCACCTTAGTTTCAGCCATATGGAGTGAAGATGATTGGGAGGTGGAATGGCCTTTAACATTTGTACTATAGGTACCTATAAGGCTGTATGTTTATTATAAATTTATTAAAAGGTTTAAATCTTCCTGTAAGGTCTTCACTTATTTTGAAAAGAACTGTATCTACCCACTATGAAAACACATTTTACAATAGTTGTTTAATTTTTGTTTATATTTTCACAGAAGAGAGAATGGGCCAGTTTGAATTCACCTCCCATTTATGATTTTGGAAAGAAATCTCCCAAACGAAGTCTACTTGGCAGTCCTTCAATAGAACCAAAGAGATCTACCAAGCTCAATTTGGGTACCAAACTGGGCTGTTCAAAAGATGTGAAAAACATGAAAAAAGAGGATCAACTTGAAGCTGTGAATTCTGTTCAAAATGTAAGTAAAACTTGGTAGGTACATTATGTACATACCTACATCTTTCTACTTTATCTCCAATATACATGTCTGGAGGGATGGGGGGGGGAGAGAAAAAAGTATGAATAATAAAATGTAGCCTATCCTATCGTATAAAATATAATTATTTCTTATTGAAACTAAACCCCTCTTCCTCTTAATTTCCAGAGTCCTGCACACAATTCTGTGTTCGAAGTGGAAAAGATTGTCGACCATACAGAGTTGGGACCGGAGAGGTTTCTCTACAAAGTCAAATGGAAAGGTTTTGACGAGGCCGAGTGCACGTGGGAACCGCTCGAGAATCTGAACAATTGTCTGGAACTTGTATATCATTACAAATTGAAACAGATGAACAAACCGCTGAACCCTGTCGAGTTTCGGTTTCAACATCTGAAGAAGTTCTTGTCTCAACACACGGATGAACTTCTCGATATTTTCGTTCAAAGATTTCGTAATGATCGCGGAGAAATGTACATTCCGAAGGTCGATGTTCAAGAAATCAATGGCCACATACGAAACTTTGCGCGTAATCCTCAACTTATTAAAACTAATAAAGCAGAGCTGGATTATCTTCGGGAACAACTCATCACGTCCTTCCTCTATGATAAACGTCTCATCCAGATGGAGAATCTAAAGCGCTATGAGATGGAGATTAATGTGACCACGGGGAATGCCGTAGCGCCTATCTATGTTATTAACAATGTGGACTTGTCTTGTGTTCCTGCTAACTTCACACATACGAATCATAACATTCCTGCGGAGGGGGTCATAGTGAATGAAGAACCAATCATATGGTGCGAGTGTGTGGATAATTGTCGAGGTAAGTTCCCAGTTGTCCATTTGTGCCCTGCAGAAGATCCTGGGTTCTACACCCAGTATTGTAATAACGTTATACAAGGGTACTTCTTGACCCTGTGTTAGGGAGTCAAAAGTTTAAATAGATCTCTAATATTGTTGGGGTTTCGTTGTGTAAATTTCTAATTGCCATCACTCGTTTGTTCCCAGATTCTTCATATTGTTGTGGCCAGCTCAACGATTCCGTGACTGCTTATGACGAGAACAAACGTCTCCGTATCGGTCAAGGTACTCCAATCTATGAATGTAACAAGAATTGTAAATGTAACGCATCCTGTCCTAACAGAGTGATCCAGCTGGGTACCAAGATCAAACTAGGGATCTATAAGACTTACAATGACTGTGGCTGGGGTGTTCAAACACTCGAAGATATACCCAAGGGTACCTACGTCACGGAGTATGTGGGAGAAATTCTAACTTACGAAGCAGCCTCGTTACGTGATAATCAAACTTATTTGTTCAATTTAGACTTCAACGGATCCACATCCTTCGTGATAGATGCGTGTAAGAAGATATACCCAAGGGTACCTACGTCACGGAGTATGTGGGAGAAATTCTAACATACGAAGCAGCCTCGTTACGTGATAATCAAACTTATTTGTTCAATTTAGACTTCAACGGATCCACATCCTTCGTGATAGATGCGTGTAACTTTGGTAACATTTCACACTTTATCAATCACTCGTGTGATCCTAACCTAGCAGTGTATGCTGCTTATATCCAATGCTTGGATCCGAATCTACATAGACTGCCGTTGTTTGCTATCCGTGATATTCAGAAGGGAGAACAGCTTTCGTTCAGTTACTACAAGAGTGTTACCAAAGAACCAACCCGGCCTGGAGGGAGCAATAAAGTCAAATGTAAATGTGAAGCCAAGAACTGTAGAGGTTATCTGAATGTAGAGGGTTAAACTCTACTGGAATGCTAGACAGGGAAGCAAACTGGAATGCTAGTGTAACACCTTTTTAACAGCTGTTACCTGTTGCATCAACAGGTCGCGTGTTGTCTGGGCATTGTGATATTGATATAAGTAGGTTTGTCAGGATGCGAGATAAAATCACAATCAGCGGAAATATTGCAACTGTAAACTGTTTTAAAGCCAGCCTAGTTAGCTTGGGGGATAGCGCGTCTGCCTTGTAAGCGCTAGGTCGCGGGGTCGATTCCCGCCCGAGGCGGATTTTATCCTGAACGGATAAGGGTCGTTCTCGGAACGGCTGTCTTTTTTTATCCTGTTTTCTTCTCTGTTCACTTTCAGGACTTTAAAACCTTAGCAGTTACAGATCCCCCTGTCAAATCTCTTTAAAAAAGTAAGAACATAAATTTCCTTTGAAATATTGTCTTCCTTAGGAACATTATTGTCTCTGGTTTTCTGTTTGTTTTCGTGATATTTTGTGCATTTTACTTCCTTTACTTTAAGAATAAATATTTGAACCCTTCTTAGGATATCTATTGCCTTGATTTTTTTCATTGGGACAATGTTGAATCAGATGGACATTAAATACTGGAGAGAAAATTCACCGTCATGTTCTCCAGAATAATTTTATCATACAGGCTTCTCATCTGTTCGTCTGGCTCTATGGAAAATGCACCACCACTGCCATAACAGTGATTCATCAGACTAAAGTAGTGCTAGTAAATTCTTCAAAAATACTTCAAGTGCTGCAGGGAATCTTCGATATGTAAGTACTTGTACCCACCAGGATCGTATTCTTAATCTTAACTGCTATCAGTAATGGCTATCCGTGCCAACCTAGTTGGTTAAATTCATTGGTAGCGCGTCTGCCTTGTAAGCGCTAGGCCGTGGGTTCGATTCCCGTCCGGGCGGTTTTTATCCTGAACGGGTAATGTTCGTTCTCCGAACGCCTGGCTTTCTCTTATCCCATCTTCTTTCTCTCTTCGATTTCGGGATAATAAAACCCTAGCAGAGTCAGTTACCTCTTGAAAAAAATACTTTTTTCTCTGTCCCAGCTACATACTTTCACCATTTTTCTCTGTCCCAGCTACACACTTTCACCATTTTTCTCTGTCCCAGCTACATACTTTCACCATTTTTCTCTGTCCCAGCTACATACTTTCACCATTTTTGTCTGTCCTAGCTACATACTTTCACCATTTTTGTCCTTCCTAGGCCTTACATTGTCCTCTTCGAGCCCAAGTCCCTACAAGAAATCGCATACTCTTTTCTCTGTCCCAGCTACATACTTTCACCATTTTTCTCTGTCCTAGCTACATACTTTCACCATTTTTGTCCTTCCTAGGCCTTACATTGTCCTCTTCGAGCCCAAGTCCCTACAAGAAATCGCAGCAGACGTAATGAACAGAGTGGTACAGTACTATTCTCCCGTAGCATGGCAGTGGAATATCACCAATGTAGGAGACTGGATAGAGCACTGTCTGGAGCTTCCTTATAGGGTAACTGAGCCATGGTTAATAGGTCATTGAGCCAAATGGGGAAATTGAGCCAGGGTTTAATAGGGCAACTCATTTTTATTATTATTATTTTTAGAAAACAAAAAACAACCCCTGCATTAAACTCATGTTTTTGTCGTTCAATACCCATCCCATAGTAGGTCTCTCATCAGAGGCGACAAGAATACTTCCAATTTATCATTTCAATAAATTTCCAGAAAAGTTTTGAGAGCAATCACATTAGTGGTAAGAAGCTGATCAATATCGAAGCAAAACATCTGCCTATGATGAACATTACCAACTGGAAACATATTCAGGTAATCTAAATACCAATTGGTATATTGGTACTCGAATTATCACTGATAAAATCCGTGACGTCTTCGATTCCCGCCCGGGACGGATTTTATCCCAATAGAGGGAACTGTAACTGCTAAGGTCTTATCGTCCCGCAATCGAAGAGAGAAGGAAGACAGGATAGGAGAAAGCCAGCCGTTCCGAGAACGAACAATTTTATCCCGATAGAAGGAACTGTAACTGCTAAGGTCTTATCGTCCCGCAATCGAAGAGAGAAGGAAGACAGGATGGGAGAAAGCCAGCCGTTCCGAGAACGAACATTATCCGTTCAGGATAAAATCCACCCCGGGCGGGAATCGAACCCGCGACCTAGCGCTTACAAGGCAGACGCGCTACCAACCAATCTAACTAGGCTGGCATAACTGGCACATAGACATTCCCCTCTAGTACATCACAGAAAACATTCGTCGTCTATTCCACATGGATCTGGAGGCATATCATCGTCCCATCTCCCAACGCTGGCCCAATCTCCTAGAACAATACTGGCGGATCCGAGCTCGCAAAGATTTACCCTTCGAAAAGTTCAGGTTTTCCGATTTTCTCGAGTCAGAAATTCAGCTGAGAATACGGAAGCCTCCGTGTGAAATTATGCCAAGGGCATGTGAGAAGAAAGCGGATATTAAGATTGGAACAGCGCGACCGATTCTGTGTGAAGACAAGCGGTGGGTTGAAAATGGGAAAGTGGATAAGTAATATTTACGCGAGGAGGAAATCACGTTTTGAAATCGTCCAGCTGAGAATACGCAAGCCTCCGTGTGAAATTATGCCAAGGGCATGTGAGAAGAAAGCGGATATTAAGATTGGAACAGCGCGACAGATTCTGTGTGAAGACAAGCGGTGGGTTGAAAATGGGAAAGTGGATAAGTAATATTTACGCGAGGAGGAAATCACGTTTTGAAATCGTAATCAATAAATTTCCTGTGGAGTTTCCTACCCTTTCATTTTAATTCACAAATAGTTTGTTCTACATTTAATTTTTCTATCTGTTCATTTCATGACAACTCTTGAACGATAGGACATTTTTCAATCAAGCATTTTGATAACCGGATTTTCAATCCTGGGAGCGGAGGGAGAAAAAATGAACATCCATTAAACTAAATGAGACACAAAAGAAAATATCTATGACAGAGAAAAGTGATTTGGTTTACGCCGTTTTTATTTCGTAGGAACGAATTTTGTCCATTAAACTAAATGAGACACAAAAGAAAATATCTATGACAGAGAAAAGTGATTTGGTTTACGCCGTTTTTATTTCGTAGGAACGAAGTAGCAACGTAGCTTTCTCATACAGTCATACCTACCTTCGTAGATTGGTATAAGCTTAATCCTTCTTTTAGGGCTGTCGCCCTTACAACTAAGCCTCAGAGTGGGCTGTATGTGTATGGAGTTAAGCCTACCTACCTTTACTTCAGTACCAAAACTCACATCTAGTTTAAAGAGTTTGATAAAATCAACAGGGGAAAGAAAGCACTTACACTAGACTTATCTAAGGTAGTCAAGAAGGCAGGAAATCAAGAGAGCGAGGGAAAAGAGAAGAGTTACCTTCGTAGATTCGTATAAGCTTAATCAATCTTTTAGGGCTGTCGCCCTTACAACTAAGCCTCAGAGTGGGCTGTATGTGTATGGAGTTAAGCCTACCTACCTTTATTCCAGTACCCTACCTTCGTAGATTCGTATAAGCTTAATCCATCTTTTAGGGCTGTCGCCCTTACAACTAAGCCTCAGAGTGGGCTGTATGTGTATGGAGTTAAGCCTACCTACCTTTATTCCAGTACCAAAACTCACGTCTAGTTTAAAGAGTTTGATAAACTCAACAGGGGAAAGAAAGCACTTACACTAGACTTATCTAAGGTAGTCAAGAAGGCAGGAAATCAAGAGAGCGAGGGAAAAGAGAAGAGATTAAAGAGTTTGATAAACTCAACAGGGGAAAGAAAGCACTTACACTGGACTTATCTAAGGTAGTCAAGAAGGCAGGAAATCAAGAGAGCGAGGGAAAAGAGAAGAGAAACGCTGAATGAATGGATATGAAAATTCCAAAAATAAAACATTACTGAATGAAAAAGAACTACTCTTTTTGAGTCGACTACTCAGTCAATGAGTCAGATCCTAAAATAAGTAACTCACTTTTCAACTCCCTATTTCGTAGATTCTTAGAAGCTTAACTCATCCTTTAGGGCTGTTTGCCCCTACACCTAAGCTTCAGAGTGGGCTCTTAGTGTATGTAGATTGGTAGAACCTAACTCCCTATACGGCCTATACAGTATGATAAAGGGGTACCTTACAAGACTTTTGTGACACACTGTAAAAGAAATTTCGGTTCTGACTCATTGACCGAGTTGTTCACTGAAAAGAGTAGTTTTCTAACTCACTCACTTTTTTACACATATCTAGAGTGGATGCAAATGGTGGAACAAATGCCCCATTAGAGTCTTGAATAAATGGATTGAAGATTGAGTATGAAGGCCTTAGATAAGTAGCTTCAGAGTGGGCTCTTTGTGTATGTAGATTCGTAGAACCAAACTCCCTATACGGCCTATACAGTATGATAAAGGGGTACCTTACAAGACTTTTGTGACACACTGTAAAAGAAATTTCGGTTCTGACTCATTGACCGAGTTGTTCACTGAAAAGAGTAGTTCTTTTTTTTCTAACTCACTCAATTTTTTACACATGTCTAGAGTGGATGCAAATGGTGGAACAAATGCCCCATTAGAGTCTTGAATAAATGGATTGAAGATTGAGTATGAAGGCCTTAGATAAGAATAGAAGATAGGAATTATACACAAGAGTAAGAGAGAGGAAGAATCTTAATGTATCCTGGTAAGGTCCTCTACTATTTTGATAATATCGTCTACTGTAGCATCCCTCTTGGTTGTAGATCCTGGAGGGGTGATCTGGAAATGAGATGAAACAGAACAAATTAATTTATAGACACTCGGACATTATGGCCTTTAAAAAGACACTCGGACAAAAATGTGCATAGCATTCAAATTCCTGGTAGAAGAATCTTAATGTATCCTGGTAAGGTCCTCTACTATTTTGATAATATCGTCTACTGTAGCATCCCTCTTGGTTGTGGATCCTGGAGGGGTGATCTGGAAATGAGATGAAATAGAACAAATTAATTTATAGACACTCGGACATTATGGCCTTTAAAAAGACACTCGGACAAAAATGTGCATAGCATTCAAATTCCTGGTACACATTGCGACCAGTGCCAGCATGGTAGATAAATACATATTTGGGTGTTGGATTATTGAGATATTCAGAAATTACTACAATGCTGCAGTGAGCACCATAGGTGTGATGTAATAACATAATGAAACGGCATGTATTTATTTATTAGATATTATATAACATTTCTGACGAAACTTACTTGTAGTCCAGTAGCGATAGACTTCATATCTTTAGCAGTGAGCACCATAGGTGTGATGTAATAACACAAAGAAACGGCATGTATTTATTTATTAGATATTATATAACATTTCTGACGAAACTTACTTGTAGTCCAGTAGCGATAGACTTCATATCTTTGATGTTCAAATCCAGGAAACTCTCGATCAAATCTCCGTCGATAAAACCTTCGCAAGCATCCGACTTGACATCTGTGTTGAAGCTACGCCAGAAGCTGTGCTCTATTCTGCCCACTGAACGAATGGTCTGGGCTAGTCTCTCTTGTAGATCAAATAGGAACGAGTACAACTCGGGCGATATTTGCGTTACGAGGCCTGTGGAGACAAAAGAGTTTAGAGAGGCTTAAATGACGAGATGGCGTGAAATTGGTCTCAAATATTGCGTGAGTTGTAAATAATTGATTTATTTTTGTAAAATGAAAAAAAAAAAAAAAAAAAATGTAAATCCTTTCCAAGTTCAAAGTGTCCATAGGTGCAGCAGTCACCCTAGACACTAGCATGATAACAATAAGAATAAGTACCTATGTTACTAAAAAAAAAAACAACAACAACTTACCGGAGTTGAACCATCGGCCTCTTGAATGTCGATCCTCGTGGTAATGACTCCAAATGTCTGCGATGATTCCTGGTATGCAATACGTCTCGGTGCTTCTCCTAGCGGTACAGTTCTAATGTGAAGTTTCTGTATTTCATCTATAGTACCGAATGTGAATGTGCTGTCTGTAGCCAGAGCCAAACTGAAAACGAAAAATAATAAAGACATGACGGACACATCAGAAGAATGAATCAAGAAAGAATACCAAATAAATATTTCGAAATGTGTCCTTTTGTTACATTATCATGACAAGATGGAAAAATCATGAGCTCGAGGCTTCCCATAGGATATCTCCTCACAAACAAAGTTACCATTTTCCCTTGTTCTTTCCTCTTTTCGCCTCTTTTCCTCTTGTGATTCCTTCAGTGATCATTATTTTGTAAATAGTGCCATTGCCTTTTCCTTGCTCTCTTTTGTATTGTTATTTATTTATTTTTCTCTTGTTACCATCAATATGTGATCTTATTTTATGTTGAAATATAACGTAAAAAACTCACTTCTTCTAGGAACAGTTATGATTCCTACACATTATGTTCGAGGATGAAAAGATATTCTTTTCGGATCTCAAATTGTGAAATCAAAACTGTTTTCACGAGAAGTGATGTAAATAATATACAAAATATAAATCACTTTTGTTTTCATTATTATCTACTTAATTCATCTGATTGATAGATAATAGATCAGATAAATACTCACGTACCTAGACTAAAGGTAGACACCTAGGTGTCTATTCAAAATAAATCAGATTAGCTAAAACTTGTTTATCTCTTAACTTATATAATATGTCATCATTAATCAATAGGTACAACTCTATCTCACACAATCTAGAAACAATCTATCAATTCTTCAACCCCCCCCTGTATTCTACATGCTGAGAGAGATGGAGATTTGGCGTCTCCACTAATCATAGAATTCAATAATCACTCATCTGTCTCTCTCTCTCTCTCTCTCCTCTCTCTCTCTCTCCTCTCCCTCATCTCCTCTCTTCTTTCCTATTTTTATCAGCTCATTAAGAGATGTCAATCACAATTCAATAATCAATTAATCACTGTACCTATCTAATCTATAATCAATAATCAATCATAAAAACAAGTTGGTTGATCTGGAATCAGAAGACAGGTACAGGATTTCTCAGTATGTTTGAAATGTTGATACATAATTATGCAGCCTATCCAGGAACGGAAAAGCTTTCCCTTGCTTTACTCTCTCCTCTATCCTCTCCCTGGAGTTTTGGTGTCTCCACTAATCCTCATAAATATAGGTGAGCAATAAAGTCAAATGTAAATGTGAAGCCAAGAACTGTAGAGGTTATCTGAATGTAGAGGGTTAAACTCTACTGGAATGCTATACAGGGAAGCAAACTGGAATGCTAGTGTCACCTTTTTAACAGCTGTTACCTGTTGCATCAACAGGTCGCGTGTTGCCTGGGCATTGTGATATTGATATAAGTAGGTTTGTCAGGATGCGAGATAAAATCACAATCAGCGGAAATATTGCAACTGTAAACTGTTTTAAAGCCACCCTAGTTAGCTTGGAGGTTAGCACGTCTGCCTTGTAAGCGCTAGGTCGCGGGTTCGATTCCCACCCGGGGCGGATATTATCCTGAACGGATAAGGGTCGTTCTCGGAACGGCTGTCTTTTTTTATCCTGTTTTCTTCTCTGTTCACTTTCAGGACTTTAAAACCTTAGCAGTTACAGATCCCCCTGTCAAATCTCTTAAAAAAAGTAAGAATATAAATTTCCTTTGAAATATTGTCTTCCTTAGGAACATTATTGTCTCTGGTTAAGCAATAAAGTCAAATGTAAATGTGAAGCCAAGAACTGTAGAGGTTACCTGAATGTAGAGGGTTAAACTCTACTGGAATGCTAGACAGGGAAGCAAACTGGAATGCTAGTGTAACACCTTTTTAACAGCTGTTACCTGTTGCATCAACAGGTCGCGTGTTGTCTGGGCATTGTGATATTGATATAAGTAGGTTTGTCAGGATGCGAGATAAAATCACAATCAGCGGAAATATTGCAACTGTAAACTGTTTTAAAGCCAGCCTAGTTAGCTTGGGGGATAGCGCGTCTGCCTTGTAAGCGCTAGGTCGCGGGGTCGATTCCCGCCCGAGGCGGATTTTATCCTGAACGGATAAGGGTCGTTCTCGGAACGGCTGTCTTTTTCCTATCCTGTGTTATTCTCTGTTCACTTTCAGGACTTTAAAACCTTAGCAGTTACAGATCCCCCTGTCAAATCTCTTTAAAAAAGTAAGAACATAAATTTCCTTTGAAATATTGTCTTCCTTAGGAACATTATTGTCTCTGGTTTTCTGTTTGTTTTCGTGATATTTTGTGCATTTTACTTCCTTTACTTTAAGAATAAATATTTGAACCCTTCTTAGGATATCTATTGCCTTGATTTTTTTCATTGGGACAATGTTGAATCAGATGGACATTAAATACTGGAGAGAAAATTCACCGTCATGTTCTCCAGAATAATTTTATCATACAGGCTTCTCATCTGTTCGTCTGGCTCTATGGAAAATGCACCACCACTGCCATAACAGTGATTCATCAGACTAAAGTAGTGCTAGTAAATTCTTCAAAAATACTTCAAGTGCTGCAGGGAATCTTCGATATGTAAGTACTTGTACCCACCAGGATCGTATTCTTAATCTTAACTGCTATCAGTAATGGCTATCCGTGCCAACCTAGTTGGTTAAATTCATTGGTAGCGCGTCTGCCTTGTAAGCGCTAGGCCGTGGGTTCGATTCCCGTCCGGGCGGTTTTTATCCTGAACGGGTAATTTTCGTTCTCCGAACGCCTGGCTTTCTCTTATCCCATCTTCCTATACATAAGTCTAAGTAGGTAAGGCTAAGGCTAAGGTAAGGCTAAGAATGTACCTGTTTTAAGTAAGTAAGAATGTATATCAACTTTTGATACCTGTCTCCAAAGGCACAACCTTGCTCTCATTCAAATTTGGGTCTGATTTGGTCTTCTGGTTCAGTGAACTGTTGAATCAGAAGAAGCGCCACCGAAGGTCCTATCGGACTCAAAATATAATAAGAAATTTTCCTTTACGTTTTGCAAAATTAAAAAAAAAAAAATCATCGACATTGGACAAGTCCGTCCCCGACTTAAAATAATAATAATAATAATACCTAATTAAAAAATAATAAAAAAAAGTTGGAAGAAGTAGGTAATTAATGTGTTTCACTAAACTCGGCGCTCACAACACACAGGTCGCGCGCGTTCACTCACCCAAATGCACGGTGCCGACTTCCTGCAGATGTGTACGGTCTTCGTCCGAAGTAGCAGCGCTGTCCTTCTGGCATATGAACAGATTGTACGAGTTCTCAGCTCCCAGGAACAATTCATCATCCAGAATCTCTATGCTTGTCATCCAGTTAGGATTGTAATCCCGCGAGATCTCCTCGAAACTACCCTCCATGGTTTTGTACTGGAGTAGCGTCAGTGACCGCATCAGATCACCTGTAATTTTATAATAAGTGGGAAATGTTTTATTTGACATCAATTATATCATAGGTACATAAGTAGGTTAGTTACCTGTGAAAAAATGTATTTTCAATTAAATTTTCATTTAAATAGCCGATTTAAATTTAAAGACGAGCCGAGCCTAGTTAGCTTGGTGGGTAGAGCGTCTGCCTTGTAAGCGTTAGGCCGCGGGTTCGATTCCCGCCCGGGCCGGATTTTATCCTGAACGGATAATGTTCGTTCTCACAACGGCTGGCTTTCTCCTATCCTGTCTTGCTTCTCTCTTCGATTTCCACACGATAAGACCTTGGCAGTTACAGTTTCGCCTATAAAACACATTACGCATGTACAGAGTACGTACCTACGAGGATAAAGTCACCCTTGACTTTAAGGAACAGGGCTATGATGTTGTTGAAGTGGCTGCATTCTAATCTCAGTTCTTTCTCATTGGTCCATTCAAATAGTCGTACCTGAAATTGTAAATATTGTAGAATATTGATGAACATTAAACTGCACAATATTGATGAACATTAAATAAAGTTACATTTACAAAACGTAAAAAAAAATGTAGAATAGAGGATCACGGATATCGCGAACAATTCGTGGATATCGCGAACATACCACGGAAATCGCGAATACCGCGAACAATTTGCAAATACCGCAAACAATTTGCAAAAACCGCGAAAAATTTGCGAATTCCGCGAACAATTTGCAAATACCGTGAACAATTTGCGAAAACCGCAAACAATCCGCGGATACCGCGAAAAATTTGCGAATTCCGCGAACAATTTGCGAAAACCGCCGCGGATACCGCAAATAAACCGCGGATACCGCGAATAAACCGCGGATACCGCGAATAAACCGCGGATATCGCGAATAAACCGCGGATATCGCGGACAAACCGCGGATACCGCGAATAAACCGCGGATACCGCGAATAAACCGCGGATACCGCGGACAAACCGCGGACAAACCGCGGATACCGCGGACAGACCGCGGATACCGCGGACAAACCGCGGATACCGCGAACAAACCGCGGATATCGCGAACAAACCGCGGATACCGTGAACAAACCGCGCAGAGGCCTAGAATATTAACAGTGAATAACCCAAAAGTACCTACCTTCTATCTAAATAACCCCAGATGACAGAGGAATCTCCAAAACCATGATCGAAATGTAGGAGAAACCTCCCCTCAGCCCCCTACATTTCCCCTGATCCCCTGCTTATATTTTGGTAGTAGGGGGTCAAGGGGAGGTTTCTTTATACCTAGATTTTTGTCAGAGCTCATTCTCTCTTCTGCTTTCAGATTGGAAGGTTCTCACTTCTCAACTCTTGCTCCCTCTCTATCTCTCTCTGATACCTCCAAATATTTCAACATGTTTTTTTGGAAAATAGGAGTTCACATTGGAGTATTTAGAATTTCCAAGGGGTCTTTCCTCTGTAACTTTTCACGAGAATTGTACTGACGGTTAACAAACTATGCGCTTGTAGAGAGCCAAATCCTAAATGTTTTTCTTACAACATCAATACCTTGCGACTAGGAGAGAAAGGAAAATAGGAGTTCACATTAGAGTATTTAGAATTTCCAAGGGGTCTTTCCTCTGTAACTTTTCACGAGAATTGGACTGACGGTTAACAAACTATGCGCTTGTAGAGAGCCAAATCCTAAATGTTTTTCTTACAACATCAATACCTTGCGACTAGGAGAGAAACATTTATTTGATAACAAATAAAGGAGCTGCCAGCCTGTGACTGGTTGCATATCAGACCCAAAGCCATCATTCAAGACAGTTGATCGGACTTACCGTGCTGTTAATACTGGCCAGGAGCTTTCCATTAAACTCACACATAGAGTAGCAGGCACCCTTAATCTCCTTCTCTGCAATCTGCTGCAGCTTTCCATCATCATAATGGAAGATGATAATCCGGCCCTGTTTAGGTTCGTTCTCTTCAGGATGAACTACGGCCGTGCCTAGGACGAAGTAGGTGTTGGGATCCTCGCCAAACTTGCTGGATATAAGACTCAGAGCGTACTCACCCGGGAACAACTGATGTGCGTGGAGAACTGAGGACAACATAATTGGGAATTTTTAAATCTAAATCATGATTTATATGTGGTAAAGCTCAGAGCTTCTTCACAATTTTTGGAATTTTAATTTGCGGTCGAGTGGATTTTGGAATTTTAATTTGGAGTCAGAATTTGAACACATCACATGCCTTCAGACACACTCCATTTGTCAAGGGTCTAGGTTTATCTTGCCCTTGGAATCAATTTAATTTGAAGAAACCAATTGCTGATTACGTGAAGCATGAATGATTGTCACAAATATCGTTCCTCGATTGATATGTTGGAAGCTTTAAAAAAAAACGACGAAAAAGAAAAGTACTACAAAATATTGTCCTATATGCTGAGCCCAATGACCTTTGTTTCACAATCTTAGAATAGCATCTACTTTCAATTCTCAAAACAGGGGTGTCGGGTGTCTGACTGGGGGACTTTTAAATAATCTAAAAGCAATCTCCCTCTAGGGCTGATTGAGAGGCTGACGAAAAGCGGCGACCCCGGCAAAAGAAAAGTACTACAAAATATTGTCCTAAGTGCTGAGCCCAATGACGTTTGTTTCACAATCTTAGAATAGCATCTACTTTCAATTCTCAAAACAGGGGTGTCGGGTGTCTGACTGGGGGACTTTTAAATAATCTAAAAGCAATCTCCCTCTAGGGCTGATTGAGAGGCTGACGAAAAGCCAAATTGGAATTGAAATATGTTACATTATTTTTTCAACATTTATATAACAACAAAAAAATTCCTAAGCTAATTTTACCTTCTAGGGGAGAAAGAAGAAAAGAGGAAAACTAACTCACTTTCAAACGTGTTTTGATCAATGATGAGTAAATTGTGTACTTCCACCTCCATGTTAAAGTCTGCAGGTTGATTGGCCGTAGACTGTTTGGTACTGCCAGGTTTAATGTAGGATAGAGAGGACATCTCAACAACAGGGCCCTTACAGTGCCTCAAAGAGGAGGAGGAGGCGAAGAAAAAAGGAAAGGAGGAGGAAAACGAGAAAAAGAAGATGGATGTGAAACTGAAAATACCTACAAAGTACTAAAAGTCTCTAGACCCCTCAAAAAGAGGGTCCTTATGGTGCCTACTTGTTCTTCACTCACCCAGCAGCTCAACCTTGGGTTCCTTGACACTGAATGTGCCGTCCATTTTCTCCTCTTTCTCCAGGAGTAACATGAATAGTCGGCCCGCCAAATCTCCCAGGAGATACCGTTCACCATTAGCATCTACCTTGGCATAGCATACGATGGTGCTCGACTATAAAAACAGAGTCAAACAAAAGATATTAGGATCTTATTGTTGAACCCTGAACCTTGAAATTATGCTACTAATTGGACTCAATCCTAGGGGTCCATTGGTCCATTGATGAAACAACTCCTCATTCTTTGCACAGCAGATATTACCAAATATAAATGTCAATTTTAGCTACAGAGTATAACTTGGGGGGTAAATCAGGATTCCAAATCAAGTAGAACTATTACAGATCCTTAAAATAAGGTGCATTTTACAAGGAGGAAAAATGTGATAGCAATGATAAAAACTCACAGAAAAAAAATAGTTCTAGTTCATTAATTACCTTGATAATTTGAGGAGCTACAGCAACATAGGATTTACCACTGTGGTATAATATTGACTCCTGTCCTATAAAACTCACAGAAAAAAAAAAATACTTCTAGTTCATTAATTACCTTGATAATTTGAGGAGCTACAGCAACATAGGATTTACCACTGTGGTATAATATTGACTCCTGTCCTATAATGATGGCACCACCAAGAGGTTCTGGTACAGGTATTACAAGAGAAGCCTCCATTTCTATGTTGTCTTGCTTCCAGGGGGTCTATTGATGAAAGAATTATGCACAGGATTAGAGTAAAAATAACAACCAAACCAGCAGGACCTCATTATCAAAACATGGTTAGTTCTGTGGTATGCTTGGTTCTCATGAAAAAGGTCTTAGGTTTAGCTCACACCAACAAAATAAAAAATTAAAATGTGTTTCTACTTTCTTTTGATTTGCAAAAATTAAAATGGGGTACTTTCTTGTTTTTCATCTCAATTCCTTCAAGACTTCATTACCCTTAATACTGGAAAAACCAAGAATTCCCTTAAAGGGGAATGTTATTTGATACATTTAAACAGAACCTGTGAAATACCTTGGTGAATTCTTTTTCCTTGAGGGAGATTTCATGGGTTTTGACATGCCGCCCCTTAACATCTAGATGAATGCAGATAATGGTTGGATTTTGACAGCCATGTAAGAACTGTACATCTTGAATTTCAAGTTCATTTAAACAGAACCTGTGAAATACCTTGGTGAATTCTTTTTCCTTGAGGGAGATTTCATGGGTTTTGACATGCCGCCCATTAACATCTTGATGAATGCAGATAATGGTTGGATTTTGACAGCCATGTAAGAACTGTACATCTTGAATTTCAAGTTCTTCCATTCTGCAAACAAACAAAAAATACTTTCTAGTGTTTCATCTCAATTCCTTCAAGACTTCAGTACCCTTAATATTGGGAAAACCAAGAATTCCCTTAAAGGGGGAATGTTATTTGATACATTTAAACAGAACCTGTGAATTACCTTGGTGAATTCTTTTTCCTTGAGGGAGATTTCATGGGTTTTGACATGCCGTCCGTTAACATCTTGATGGATGCAGATAATGGTTGGATTTTGACAGCCATGTAAGAACTGTACATCTTGAATTTCAAGTTCTTCCATTCTGCAAACAAACAAAAAAAAATGATATTGTACAAAGAGAAGAAAAAAGCACAACAGTAAAATTTAATGAGCCTGAGGGGACATAACACCAAACTCTTACCTTTTTGGAGATGGTAGGTTTTTTTTCTGCCTTCTATATCATAATACTAATGTCCATAAAATGTCTAGGAAAATGTTACACATATTTACCTAATACTGGATGCTTTCAGTTCAAAATTGTCCTTTTCAAGGGGTATAATTTTGAACAATCCATTGTACAATCTGAGTCCAATAACTCTGGCCTCTGGATCAATAATAGCAATGATTCCATTTTCTGATGGCTTCCCAATTCTATCTGAGACATTGCCATGGGCTTTAGTAAGGATCTCTAGGTTATCAATGTCTCCACGACATTCTAATATCATTGCATTGTACCGCTGCGTGATAATGAACAGGAGATCTTTCTTGTCAGTCTAAATGGAGAAGCAAGAATACAAAAAGTTAGAGTAAGTAAATATTGTTAGTTTTTGAGTTAGTCTATATTTTTCTTTATTAAATAAATAGCAAAGGTTGAGTGTGAAGGGCATTAACTTGTAAAAATTTTGCAGGTAGAAACAACATATAACATTAATATGGATTTCTGACTCATACTTACGGGACCCCGGAAAAATTTCATAACAGCAATCTTTCCATAGAGGAAAATTTCTTTGACAGGTCTAAGTCCTTCGGGAGTAACAGTGTGGATTTCAATCCTGTTGTTTTTGGCCACCACAAGATTCAGATCAGTGCTTGAGGTGAAGTTTCCTGCAATTGTAAATTTAAATCAATGATTTGCCCTTTTCAGGACACACGTCCCAGTCTATAAGTGATTCTGCACTCCTCACACATTATTAAACATACAAAAGAAAGTAACACTTGACAAATTTTCTGTGCATTGTGTACCTATAGGAAAAAATGAGATGGGCCATGGAATGAGCCATGGGGTTGGTTGTTGGTATGATCAACACATTGACATCCAGCTTGGCTGGGAAACAAGTAATGCTCGATGTTCCATTGTTCCTAAACTTTAAAGTTGGGAAGCTGATGCACCCAATGTTGCACAACTGCAAGCTTTTGCCCTGTCTTGGAAAAGTGCGACATTCTAATATCATTGCATTGTACCGCTGCGTGATGATGAACAGGAGATCTTTCTTGTCAGTCTAAATGGAGAAGAGAGAATACAAAAAGTTACAGTAAGTAAATATTGTTAGTTTTTGAGTTAGTCTATATTTTCCTTTATATTAAATAGCAAAGGTTGAGTGTGAAGGGCATTAACTCATAAAAATTTTGCAGGTAGAAACAACATATAACATTAATATGGATTTCTGACTCATACTTACAGGACCCCGGAAAAATTTCATAACAGCAATCTTTCCATAGAGGAAAATTTCTTTGACAGGTCTAAGTCCTTCAGGAGTAACAGTGTGGATTTCAATCCTGTTGTTTTTGGCCACCACAAGATTCAGATCGGTGCTTGAGGTGAAGTTTCCTGCAATTGTAAATTTAAATCAATGATTTGCCCTTTTCAGGACACAAGTCCCAGTCTATATGTAAGTGATTCTGCACTCCTCACACATTATTAAACATACAAAAGAAAGTAACATTTATTTTGCCAAATTTTCTGTGCATTGTGTACCTATAGGAAAACATGAGATGGGCCATGGAATGAGCCATGGGGTTGGTATGATCAACACATTGACATCCAGACAACTTGGTTGGGGAACAAGTAATGCTCAATGTTCCATTGTTCCTAAACTTTAAAGTTGGGAAGCTGATGCACCCAATGTTGCACAACTGCAAGCTTTTGCCCTGTCTTGGAAAAGTGGGCCTTCGGTTACATTACTCTGAGTAAACAAGTGTTTTCGAAATGTAAATGCTAAGGTCTTATCGTCCCAAAAGCGAAGAAGGGAGACAGCAGACAGGATAGGAGAAAGCCAGCTATTCCGAGAACGAACCGTATCCGTTGGGGATAAAATCCATCCGTCATGGGCGAG
>NW_007377782.1:125258-136089 GCF_000475195.1 Diaphorina citri
AAAAATAAAACCCTTTTGATGGTAAAAAAAAAAAAAAAAACATGAACAATAATTAGGTACCTACCTATATTACAAGTCCCCAAACGACTACAGATTCTGTTAGGGGTAGATTTCAAGTTGGTACCTAAGGTTAATCGCATTTTCTAGAGGACTTATAGAGATTATACTTTATAGTAGGTTTGTCTGCATCTCCGGTTGTCAGCATATAAATGTACAAATTTTATTAACTCTCATAGTTTGAGAAGTCGTTCATTTAGGCGAACCAAGTTTTGATTGTCATTATCAGGAAAAGCTCTCTCTATTGATCTTTTCGATTTTGATTAAAAATTTACGTAGGTACCTACTCATCTCTGGGATCCTCTTTTCCAACCTCCCTAATGTTACCAATTTTTTGCTCCATTTCAGGAATTCGAACCGGTGTGCCCTCTACTATCAAAACACGGAAGCTCCCAAAGTCTATCAATGGTTCGATGTGCCCATGTTCTATTCAAGTTAAAAATTAGAGTGACTTCAAAATAAAATGTGTTCATAACACACGTACTTTTTACCGACAACTTTTTACTTGTGAGAATTTTTGTTTTTTACCTACCTAAGTTGATAAGCTCGATTCCAGGAATGAATGCAGTTGGCTGAGAGGCCTTCGGTTACATTACTCTGAGTAAACAAGATCCTGTGTTTTCGAAATGTAAATGCTAAGGTCTTATCGTCCCAAAAGCGAAGAAGAGGGGCCTTCGGTTACATTACTCTGAGTAAACAAGATCCTGTGTTTTCGAAATGTAAATGCTAAGGTCTTATCGTCCCAAAAGCGAAGAAGGGGGGCCTTCGGTTACATTACTCTGAGTAAAAAAGATCCTGTGTTTTCGAAATGTAAATGCTAAGGTCTTATCGTCCCAAAAGCGAAGAAGGGAGACAGCAGACAGGATAGGAGAAAGCCAGCTATTCCGAGAACGAACCGTATCCGTTGGGGATAAAATCCATCCGTCATGGGCGGGAATCGACCCCGCAACCTAGCGCTTACAAGGCAGACGCGCCACTCTCCAAGCTTACTAGGCTGCCAATATGCATTATACAACTTTACTATTAGGTATACCTACTCGCAGGTAAATAGGTTTTATATTCTAGTTGGCAATTTTCCACTGGTTGAACTCACTGGACTCAGAGACTTTAGTCACTAGAATTACTAGGTCCACGCATCAAAAAACTATTAACCATGCTGGTACCTCTAGTGCAGACTGCAGACAGAGGACTGAAGAAAATTCTTGCGTTGTTCCTATGGTGGTGGTGCTGCCATGTTGCATAATCAAGGGGTAAGTTATTTCTCTAATTTTCCATCGTTTTTTGTTCGGTCTTGTGCTTTTGTGATTTTTTTACTTTCCATTTTTTTTAATTGATTTTTACTTTCTTTTTTAATCTTAAAGGAAAGTTTTTTCCATACCTACTTTCTTATAACGTCAGTCGATTGAAAGGTCTATCAGCTCAATTTTCAAGAACAGGGGACGGGTCGGAGTCTCTGAACTTCCTGAAGAGCTCTGCAGAATGGTTTTAATGCGGCGAACTAGCAATATGGACTACCTACATTGGAAATTTTCAATGATACCTACCTAATTAACTGAATGAAAGTTTCCAATGTTTCCATACTTTGTCTCAATACCTACCAGGACCACATTAGGGCTCGTCTGAATTTATACATAAGTGCCCTAGGTACCTACGTCAAATTAGATTGCGGACATGAGGACACTCAAGAATCCACTTTAGTTTTGGCCGATTCGTGTCCAAGTCATAGGAGTGATGTGGTTAGGTGGTTTATGAATAAACAATGCAATAAACTACCTCATGCAAATGAGCAGAGGTGACCTGCAAATTAAAAAGCAATTAATGGTCGTTTTTGTCTCAATACCTACCAGGATCACATTAGGGCTCGTCTGAATTTATACATAAGTGCCCTAGGTAGGTATTATGTCAAATTAGCTTGCGGACATGAGGACACTCAAGAATCCACTTTAGTTTTGGCCGATTCATGTCCAAGTCATAGGAGTGATGTGGTTAGGTGGTTTATGAATAAACAAAGCAATAAACTACCTCATGCAAATGAGCAGAGGTGACCTGCAAATTAAAAAGCAATTAATGGTCGTAAGTCATATAATTACGAACATTTCTTGACATTTAGAGACAAGAACCTGATGTCTCCGCTACCACTAAACAATACCAAACAGTCATCCATCAAAAATGTCAACCAGATAAAGGGAAACCTATCTATGAAGCTACATAGAATAGGCGTATTTGATAAATACCTATGTGTTTGTACTTGACTCTAAGACCAAGTGGAGGGACTGATGGACAACTATTGTTTTCAAACCGCGGAAATAGGTACCTATACTATCAATATTGCGCCAGTCTCGGAGCTTCAAATTTTGGTGTAGTACTGGAAATAAACAGTAGAAGTAATACACTTTGCATGGTAAAAAAAACATGAACAATAATTTATTAGGTACCTATATTACAAGTCCCCAAACGACTACAGATTCTGTTAGGGGTAGATTTCAAGTTGGTACCTAAGGTTAATCCCATTTTCTAGAGGACTTATAGAGATTATAGTAGGTTTGTCTGCGGGGTAGATTTCAAGTTGGTACCAAAGGTTAATCCCATTTTCTACAGGACTTATAGAGATTATAGTAGGTTTGTCTGCATCTCCGGTTCTCAGCATATAAATGTACAAATTTTATTAACTATCATAGTTTGAGAAGTCGTTCATTTGGGCGAACCAAGTTTTGATTGTCATTATCAGGAAAAGCTCTCTCTATTGATCTTTTCGATTTTGATTAAAAATTTACGTAGGTACCGACGGCGACCCCGTCTGAACACGGGAAAAGGCGAAGAAGAAATTAGAATTGAAATATGTTACATTATTTTTTCAACATTTATAAAACAAAAAAAATTCCTAAGCTAATTTTAACTTCTAGGGGAGAAAGAAGAAAAGAGGAAAACTAACTCACTTTCAAACGTGTTTTGATCAATGATGAGTAGATTGTGTACTTCCACCTCCATGTTAAAGTCTGCAGGTTGATTGGCCGTAGACTGTTTGGTACTGCCAGGTTTAATGTAGGATAGAGAGCTGATGGTGGAGGAGGTGGTGTTCTGCGCCTGAGTACTCGCACTAGGTCGAACCTGAAACACATAGAGACATTTTATTAGGTACTAGCAAGTTAATAAACTTTAGAAACAGGATACCATGTCAAGTACTACATAATACAGAAAATGGGTCTTCACTTGACTAAATAAACAAATTTATTGGTGGAAAAGAGTCAACATGTTTCAGCATCTCATGATGTCATGCTCAGGACTAAATTGAAAAATTGCAATTGAAGAAAATACATATAAACAAACAATAAAACACATGACATTCTTCTTGTTTTACTACTAGCAGGTTGCCCATGCTTCTCCAAGGAAAATGGATGATACCTCGAGATCGGTTTAGATTTCAGCAAAATCCTTTCGAAGATCAAAGTGTCCATACCATAGGTGCAGCAGTCACTCTAGATACTAGCATGATAACAATAAGAATAAGTACCTATGTTACTAAAAAAAAAAACAACAACAACTTACCGGAGTTGAACCATCGGCCTCTTGAATGTCGATCCTCGTGGTAATGACTCCAAATGTCTGCGATGATTCCTGGTATGCAATACGTCTCGGTGCTTCTCCTAGCGGTACAGTTCTAATGTGAAGTTTCTGTATTTCATCTATAGTACCGAATGTGAATGTGCTGTCTGTAGCCAGAGCCAAACTGAAAACGAAAAATAATAAAGACATGACGGACACATCAGAAGAATGAATCAAGAAAGAATACCAAATAAATATTTCGAAATGGAAATACAAGGAACCAGGAAAAGAGGAAGAGCAAGAATAAGATGGAAAGATATGACTAACGAAGATATTGGAAAGAGAAATCAGGGCCCTAGTTCATCAAAAACAAAAAGACTTTTAGAGATCGATTATGATGGAGAAGTTTTGTAAATAGTCGACCTGGACCTGCCATAAACAGAACGACTTAAAATATGTACTTATGTAATAAAGCCATGATTAAAATGAAATAAAATGCATGATAAATATGATTTTAGAGTATAATAGAAGACTACCAAGCCAGGTTTCGAAATGGAAATACAAGGAACCAGGAAAAGAGGAAGAGCAAGAATAAGATGGAAAGATATGACTAACGAAGATAGTGGAAAGAGAAATCAGGGCCCTAGTTCATGAAAAACAAAAAGACTTTTAGAGATCGATTATGGTGGAGAAGTTTTGTAAATAGTCGACCTGGACCTGCCATAAACAGAACAACTTAAGATGTGTACTTATGTAATAAAGCCATGATTAAAATGAAATAAAATGCATGATAAATATGATTTTAGAGTATAATAGAAGACTACCAAGCCAGCCTTAGCTTGGAAGGTTCCGCGCCTGCCTTAAAAACGCTAGGTTGCAGGATCGATTCCCGCCTGGGGATAGCTGTATCTTGAACCGATATGGTTCGCTCTCAGAACGACTGACTTTCTCCTATAAGATCTCCGTTGTTCCAGTTCCCTCTACCAAACCTCGGGGAAAAAAGATGAATCACTCCTATGATTTTTTCCCCCAGGTTCCTCTTCCAACCAGTATAGTATATAATTATATGGGGCAGTGACCCAATTCCTATGCCCTTAACAAATACCTATGTAACCAAGGAATCCGAGACTGTAGTCAAAAGTACGTCCATGAGAAACTACCTACGCCACTACTGAAAAAACTAGTAGCGGGGGGGACATCAACTCACCTGTCAGGGTAGGACTCCGCATTCAGCGAGCACATATGGTTCACCTGGCGTAGGTTCACATTGGAAAACACGAGCTTGTGATTGGACGAGTAGATAACAGTAGGCCGGTCCGAACACGCAAACACATTGGTCGTAGATAGCGACCGGAACGTTTTCAGAACGGTGGGCTGAGTGCCTAACGTCACCTTCTTCTTGTCGGTAAGACGTCCACTGGCCGGGTCTAGCGAGAAGTAGAACATGGACCCGTCACCCAACGCGACTAGAAGATAACAGTGACCTGTGGGGAAGAGGGAAATATATAAGAAAGTGATTTAAAAAAAATGGCTTAAAGATATAACGCGAGATGGGCAAAAAAAAGACACGGAGGAGAAAATAAATATATTATAAGAAAGTGGTTTAAAAAATAATCAAAAATGGCTCATATGTATCGTGAGATGAGCAGATAAAGAAGAACACTTGAAATATCTCGTATTATTCTGAAAAGGGTTTTTGGAAGGCAAAGTTCCAACGAAAAATCTCCAAATACCGCAAAGAAACCGTGGATATTTTATTTATTCATTTGCACGCTAAGCAACAAGGCCGTGTGTGGAAAACAAACCAGATAGTTTGTTTATTTTGGCCTTTTGATCACCAAATGACCGCTTAAGAATGACTGCTTGCGCAAAACGAGACAGAAATTTGGTTATTTTACCTTCAAAGCATGTCATCAGAATGGAAGAAATATCTCGTATTATTCTGAAAAGGGTTTTTGGAAGGCAAAGTTCCAACGAAAAATCTCCAAATACCGCAAACAAACCGTGGATATTTTATTTATTCATTTGCACGCTAAGCAACAAGGCCATGTGTGGAAAACAAACCAGATAGTTTGTTTATTTTGGCCTTTTGGCCACCAAATGACCGCTTAAGAATGACTACTTGCGCAAAACGAGACAGAAATTTGGTTATTTTACCTTCAAAGCATGTCATCAGAATGGAACGCGGTATGATTTCTCCACCCAGAGGTTCCTTGCACACTTCTTCCAGAGAGGGTAGAGATAGGAGGCGGGCAGAAATATCCGTCCATAGACCTACAGCAGCTAGCTGAGCCTTCGCAGGCTCTGAGCTAGTCTCTTCATTACTCAGAGGACTAATGTCCAGACAGGCCACTTCGTATTCCAAAGCACGGTGTGCCAGTTGCTTGATTTCAGAGCCGTGTACTTCCAAATAGTACACGTCGCAACCCGTGGCACAGAGGACCTGAAGAGAGAGGAAACAGTTTTGTCATATGATCATTTTTGATATTTTGTTAAATTCGGAAATATTATAAACAAACAATACAAAACGAGAAAAAAAAAGCCCAGGGGCGCGACGAATGCACTGATTCCTAATAGTTCACTGAAGTTAAGCAACGTTACACGTGGTTGGTAGCCGGATGGGTGACCACCTAAGCTCTATGCAATCATGGGCTGCTGTCTTTCCCGGCCGCACTCGGACTTGATTTAAACTAGAATAGGTGGGTAACTAGACAGCAAGTGGAAGGTAAAACCCCTTAATTTTAAATAATAACAAAATAAAGAATAAAATAAACATTAGGTAACGTAAAAACTGATTAAAAAATAGTTACCTGGTTCTTATTACAGGATACCACACTGATGCTCTTCCCATTAGGCGGCTCCCATGAGCTGACTCTAGCTTTACTCTCCGTGGATATGAGTATCGCCGCACTGGGGGTTACTTGTAGCACAGTGCGGGGGTCTACATTACCACAGTAGAACGTCTGCTGGTCTGAGGTGAACCCGCCCATTTCAGTCTCTTCTACCTGAAATACATGGTAATTCATAGTTTTATTGAAAATAAACACACGTACGTACACTGAAACAAAAGGAAATTCTCATGAAATCAGAAGACGGAATTTTAGAAGAAAAAGTAATACAGTTTTTTTAAAAGAGATTTGATGGAGGGAGCTAGAACTGCTAAAGTCTTATCGTCCCGAAAACGAAGATAGAAGGAAGACAGAATATGTAGGAGAAATGATAAAGCCAGCCGTTCCAGAGCGAACCTAGGCTGGAAAAACCCCCTGAGCAGGTAAAAACCCCCACTTTGGTCATATCTTTAAAAATGACATAAAATTAGTCACAAATTTAATATTACAGAATTAGATGATAAATTAAAAGGCAATTATCTTAATTTTACCAGCACACAAAATGAAAAAAGGAATTGGGGGAGTCGACTAATAGGTGATACTTAGCAGTTTTAAAGAAAAAACTCCTTAACTGGTACCGTACCTTAGGGAGTTTTTTCAGTGGTACCCAAATTCACATACTGTTTGGAGTAGAGAAATCTTACCTCTGCTCCACTCAAAGTTAACACGCGAGTATGTCCCACAAAGGATAGCACAAGTGTATTGTCCAGATTCTTAGGAGATCCAATGCTGAGTGCCCAGATTCCCTTGATACCGGGTAGATCAATACAAGCATGCTCCTCTATACCAATACCGTTCCGAATGATACGCAACGAACCCTCCTTGAAACCACCTGGGGAAATAAATATGCGAGAAACTGTTTTAGTAGTTCAAGACTTATGTACCCTTCTTGGTAGAAATCACAGCATTATTATGTTAAGGTCTCTTCTTGATCCCTTGAGTGCCGCGTCCATTTCTGTTTAGGACTATTGCACTAAAAAAAAAAAAAAAAAACACACAGAATTAATATTTTTTATCAAAAGTGCAAGTCTGGAAAAAGTGAAATTTTAAAAACTTCAAACTACATGAACATAAAAAAAAAGATGGAATATCTTATTATCATTCAAATAATTTCCGAAATTTGGTCCCATTCTTCAATGAGAAAAGTAATCTACGGAAGAGAAAAAGGGAGGAGACGAAGAAAAAAAGGGAAAGAGACAAAGGGCGAAAAAAATGTAGGACAATTTATTCAATAGGGAAGATTGGAAGTGAAGAAGGAACAGGAGGAAAGGGAATGATAAATAGAAGGAACAACAGGAGATGAGAGATAGTTCTACTCACCAGAACACGTCACCAGTTGTCCCTGTCCTTGTCTCTCCAGGTCCACCACCACCATGTCTATAATGGGAGCCAAATTGGTGAAGGATTCCATGACACTCACATAGGTTCCATTTTCATCCGGCGATCTGTTGAGTTTCACCAGCTGAGAGTCACCGAGTCTCGAACCCACGAACACCACACCGTTGTCCAAGTAGGTGAGACATTCGGGTATGCTGATCTCGCCTGGAATAGAATAGAATAAAATAGAATTTAATTGAATGGAATAAAATACATATATTGGAATAGAATAGAAATGTATAGATATAGAATACAATAACTATACATATTAGGTATAAAAGTCTTACATACCTACTAGAATGCGAACATGGGAATTGCGTAAGAAAGGATCCCCATTTTCATGTAGGAGGAGGAGGAGGTGAAGGAGGAGGAGGTGAAGGAGGAGGAGAAAAGGAAGAGACGGAGGAGGAGGAGGAAGAAACGAGAGAGAAAGGAAATGAAATTGAAAATATCTACGAACTTCCAATATTCAGCAGACAATTATTTCAATCCAATATTCAGCAGACAATTAGACATCTCAATAACAGGGCCCTTACAGTGCCTCAAGGAGGAGGAGGAGGAGGAGGAGGAGGCGAAGAAAAAAGGAAAGGAGGAGGAAAACGAGAAAAAGATGGATGTGAAACTGAAAATACCTACAAAGTACTAAAAGTCTCTAGACCCCTCAAAAAGAGGGTCCCTATGGTGCCTACTTGTTCTTCACTCACCCAGCAGCTCAACCTTGGGTTCCTTTACACTGAATGTGCCGTCCATTTTCTCCTCTTTCTCCAGGAGTAACATGAATAGTCGGCCCGCCAAATCTCCCAGGAGATACCGTTCACTCCAGCCGTTCCAGAGCGAACCTAGGCTGGAAAAACCCCTGAGCAGGTGAAATCCCCACTTTGGTCATATCTTTAAAAATGACATAAAATTAGTCACAAATATTACAGAATTAGACGATAAATTAAAAGGCAATTATCTTAATTTTACCAGCACACAAAATGAAAAAAGGAATTGGGGGAGTCGACTAATATAATAGCTGATAGCAGTTTTAAAGAAAAACTCCCTAACTGGTACTCAAATTCACTATGGTTGGCGTAGGGAAATCTTACCTCTGCTCCACTCAAAGTTAACACACGAGTATGTCCCACAAAGGATAGCACAAGTGTATTGTCCAGATTCTTAGGAGATCCAATGCTGAGTGCCCAAATCCCCTTGATACCGGGTAGATCAATACAAGCATGCTCCTCTATACCAATACCGTTCCGAATGATACGCAACGAACCCTCCTTGAAACCACGTGTTTATTATCAATTTATTAAAAGGTTTAAATCTTCCTGTAAGGTCTTAACTTATTTTGAAAAGAACTGTATCTACCCACTATGAAAACACATTTTACAATAGTTGTTTATATTTTCACAGAAGAGAGAATGGGCCAGTTTGAATTCACCTCCCATTTATGATTTTGGAAAGAAATCTCCCAAACGAAGTCTACTTGGCAGTCCTTCAATAGAACCAAAGAGATCTACCAAGCTCAATTTGGGTACCAAACTGGGCTGTTCAAAAGATGTGAAAAACATGAAAAAAGAGGATCAACTTGAAGCTGTGAATTCTGTTCAAAATGTAAGTAAAACTTGGTAGGTACATTATGTACATACCTACATCTTTCTACTTTATCTCCAATATACATGTCTGGAGGGAGGGGGGGGGGAGAGAAAAAAGTATGAATAATAAAATGTAGCCTATCCTATCGTATAAAATATAATTATTTCTTATTGAAACTAAACCCCTCTTCCTCTTAATTTCCAGAGTCCTGCACACAATTCTGTGTTCGAAGTGGAAAAGATTGTCGACCATACAGAGTTGGGACCGGAGAGGTTTCTCTACAAAGTCAAATGGAAAGGTTTTGACGAGGCCGAGTGCACGTGGGAACCGCTCGAGAATCTGAACAATTGTCTGGAACTTGTATATCATTACAAATTGAAACAGATGAACAAACCGCTGAACCCTGTCGAGTTTCGGTTTCAACATCTGAAGAAGTTCTTGTCTCAACACACGGATGAACTTCTCGATATTTTCGTTCAAAGATTTCGTAATGATCGCGGAGAAATGTACATTCCGAAGGTCGATGTTCAAGAAATCAATGGCCACATACGAAACTTTGCGCGTAATCCTCAACTTATTAAAACTAATAAAGCAGAGCTGGAATTTTTCCCAGCTTTCTAATCAATATACTTTCATCCCCGAGTTCGTGTCGGAACAAACCCGTATAGCCCTACCAACGAAATTAGTCCTGAGCTCATATGTGAAAATTGATACCTATTATTCAAGGAAAATTGGAAAAGTGATTGCAAGAGATTTCCTTACCAGTTACACAAGCATTGACTCCTGTGGGTTTGTGAGCCGTCACAAAGTAATGGTGAGCCATAATGCACTTTGCTGTTTCAGAAATTACCAGGGACACATGAATAAAATGAAGGAAACGTGAAATTTAGATTAATTTACAATGATTTCGGAAAAAATTTCAAAATAGACAAATTTGCCTGCCGCTCACCGCTCAGCAAGAAAAGTCGCAGATCGCAAACGCAAATTCGCAATCGCAGTACCTACCAAGAAGAAATGAAGAAAAAGGTAAATAAAAGAAAATTTGAACGATCCTTGGCTAACTTCATCTCAATGCACAGAGGCAAAAAAGTAAAAGGAAGACAAACTTGCCTGCCGCTCACTCGCTCAGCAAGAAAAGTCGCAGTTCGCAGTATCGTATATCGTAATATCGTATCGCGACCGACAAGCGACAAGAAATGAAGAAAAAGGTAAATAGGGAGATTTCGCATCGAATCCTGATCCCCATAACGCAACCCATGTTGGCGCCATCTTGTTTACATCATGTTTTTAGATTTAGGGACTTGAATCGTTGGTGAGCGAATTGAACTGTGTTCCGACACCTAATTTTTGATCAGCGTATATTATTTAGAAAGCTGAGAAAACGA
>NW_007377782.1:136134-185698 GCF_000475195.1 Diaphorina citri
CAGGCGCACTACCTTCAAAACTAACTAGGCTGGTACAATATACATATGATTCACATTACTGTCCAACTGTTTTGACTTGGCGGGGCGGGACGCGACCGCACTCCTTCCGTGAATTACTTGACATATTTTTGTCCTCAGAGTTCACTGCAGATGTGACAAGAAGTTCTACGACTGTTTAAAGACGGCGGCTGACACGGGAGATCAACCTTCCCAGATGGTGGGATACATGTATTTCAATTTACTAGAGACCCAGTGCTTCCAGGAAGACTACCCCATTACCAACTGCACCAAATACCCGTAAGTACACCGGGAACTTTAGCATATGATTGAACATTTCCCCCCACAAAACAGCCAATGATGTGTTTGCTTGTGGTGGAGAAAGACCTGGGTTCGATTCCTATGGAGTGGACCAAAATAATTGCAATCATACCTATCTAGATTGTAAAAACTTGGACCTTACTTCTATTCATTCTGATCAATATTTCAACAGCTTACATCCTTGCCTGTCTCGGACATACTAAGAAAAGGACATGTTATAATACAGGCAACTGGGGAATTGAGGAGAAACCCGGCAGGTACCCCCTTTCAATCGCCCACCAGGGGTGGATGGAGGGACTATTTGAAAAAAAAAAAAAAATATATAAAATAGAAAATAGAAAGTAAAAAGGCAACGAGCCTAATGCAGCAACTGTTTCATCTCTGGGATCCTCTTTTCCAACCTCCCTAATGTTACCAATTTTTTGCTCCATTTCAGGAATTCGAACCGGTGTGCCCTCTACTATCAAAACACGGAAGCTCCCAAAGTCTATCAATGGTTCGATGTGCCCATGTTCTATTCAAGTTAAAAATTAGAGTGACTTCAAAATAAAATGTGTTCATAACACACGTACTTTTTACCGACAACTTTTTACTTGTGAGAATTTTTGTTTTTTACCTACCTAAGTTGATAAGCTCGATTCCAGGAATGAATGCAGTTGGCTGAGGGGCCTTCGGTTACATTACTCTGAGTAAACAAGTGTTTTCGAAATGTAAATGCTAAGGTCTTATCGTCCCAAAAGCGAAGAAGGGAGACAGCAGACAGGATAGGAGAAAGCCAGCTATTCCGAGAACGAACCGTATCCGTTGGGGATAAAATCCATCCGTCATGGGCGGGAATCGACCCCGCAACCTAGCGCTTACAAGGCAGACGCGCCACTCTCCAAGCTTACTAGGCTGCCAATATGCATTATACAACTTTACTATTAGGTATACCTACTCGCAGGTAAATAGGTTTTATATTCTAGTTGGCAATTTTCCACTGGTTGAACTCACTGGACTCAGAGACTTTAGTCACTAGAATTACTAGGTCCACGCATCAAAAAACTATTAACCATGCTGGTACCTCTAGTGCAGACTGCAGACAGAGGACTGAAGAAAATTCTTGCGTTGTTCCTATGGGTATCTCTGTGTTATGTTACTTCAAGCATAAAAATAAATAATAAACTACCGTTAGATACAGAAAAGAATAAAAATATGAGAGAAAATTATACCTATGTCCAAGTACCGAGTAGGTACCCTATTTTATGTTCGATAATAATTATTATTTAATTTATAGATATTAAAAAAAAACTAAAACTATAGCACAATACCTACTGTGTATTAGCTGTGTACCTAAATCAATGTCTCTCTTTTAAACCTGATAAATGTTAAGAGGTAGAGGAGGTATAGAAATCCATGATAGAAAGGTATACACTTAGCCCAAATTTAAAAATGCTTAAAAAGTACCTAGGTATACAAGTCAGTACCTTGAAATAACGTAGGTAACTACACACGAAACCACGAAAGGTACCTAGCTAATTCAGTACCTAAGTAGGGAAGTAGGTAGATTGGCATATATTTATGTCATGTGTGTCTCTGTGATATCAAATATTTTTTGTTGGTTTTGGCAATTCAGCCAAGAGAAATTTTCAATTCACATAAATTTACAGCCATAAAAATGTATCAGCTGGTAAAAAATAAATAAATAAATAAATACCTGTAGGTAGGTGGTACAACTGGTACATACTTACCTATTAGGCCTGTACATAAATAAACAAGCTGGGTCCGTCCCTCCGGGAATTTTTTAGCCCGTAGTTTATTCGATCGTGATTAGAGAAAATCAGTACCTATGTACCAATATGTGAAAATTGATTGCATCTAAGGTCGTGACTTGAATCGTTGGTGAGCGAATTGAACTGTGTTCCGACATCTAATTTTTGATCAAAGTATATTATTTAGAAAGCTGAGAAAACGAGCTTTCCAACCATGTATGTCACATTTGGACGAAATTCCTCTAACTTTTTTCTACCAACGTTTGTAACTTCAGGGACATGAAGAAATGAAGAAAAGGAAAAAGAAAATTTGAACGATCCTTGGCTAACTTCATCTCAATGCACAGAGGCAAAAAAGTAAAAGGTCCGTTTACACGTACACAAATATTGTAAAATTTGGCGGGATCGAGATCTGAAAGATAAAACATGGGAAAATAAAATATTTATATTTTGTCCTAGGATTACTGAATACCTTAAACTTATTTTAATTAACAAAACTTCAATTTTAAATACCTGAAGATAAAATTTAATGGTACTTATCATTATCAGACAAAAGTCGGCTTCACTTTTACACTTTTGCGTCACACTCACGGTATCCACTGTTTTCCACCTCATTGAACGACCTTGTCAGGAATGCCGAAAATCATTCAAAAGCCCGAAGGTCATTGAACTCTATCCTGGTGGTGGTGCTGCCATGTTGCATAATCAAGGGGTAAGTTATTCCTCTAATTTTCCCATCGTTTTTTGTTCGGTATTGTGCTTTTGTGATTTTTTACTTTTTTTACTTTCTATTTTTTTAATTGATTTTTACTTTCTTTTTTTAATCTTAAAGGAAAGTTTTTTCCTTACCTATTTTCTTATAACGTCAGTCGATTGAAAGGTCTATCAGCTCAATTTTCAAGAACAGGGGACGGGTCGGAGTCTCTGAACTTCCTGAAGAGCTCTGCAGCATGGCTATAGTGCGGCGAACTAGCAATATGGACTACCTACCTACATTGGAAATTTTCAATGATAACTACCTAATTAACTGAATGAAAGTTTCCAATGTTTCCATACTTTGTCTCAATACCTACCAGGACCACATTAGGGCTCGTCTGAATTTATACATAAGTGCCCTAGGTACCTACGTCAAATTAGATTGCGGACATGAGGACACTCAAGAATCCACTTTAGTTTTGGCCGATTCGTGTCCAAGTCATAGGAGTGATGTGGTTAGGTGGTTTATGAATAAACAATGCAATAAACTACCTCATGCAAATGAGCAGAGGTGACCTGCAAATTAAAAAGCAATTAATGGTCGTAAGTCATATAATTACGAACATTTCTTGACATTTAGAGACAAGAACCTGATGTCTCCGCTACCACTAAACAATACCAAACAGTCATCCATCAAAAATGTCAACCAGATAAAGGGTAACCTATCTATGAAGCTACATAGAATAGGCGTATTTGATAAATACCTATGTGTTTGTACTTGACTCTAAGACCAAGTGGAGGGACTGATGGACAACTATTGTTTTCAAACCGCGGAAATAGGTACCTATACTATCAATATTGCGCCAGTCTCGGAGCTTCAAATTTTGGTGTAGTACTGGAAATAAACAGTAGAAGTAATACACTTTGCATGGTAAAAAAAACATGAACAATAATTTATTAGGTACCTATATTACAAGTCCCCAAACGACTACAGATTCTGTTAGGGGTAGATTTCAAGTTGGTACCTAAGGTTAATCCCATTTTCTAGAGGACTTATAGAGATTATAGTAGGTTTGTCTGCATCTCCGGTTGTCAGCATATAAATGTACAAATTTTATTAACTATCATAGTTTGAGAAGTCCTTCATTTAGGCGAACCGAGTTTTGATTGTCATTATCAGGAAAACCTCTCTCTATTGATCTTTTCGATTTTGATTAAAAATTTACGTAGGTACCTACTTGTACGTGGGGTTAACATTTTTTTTTCACGGCCGACTCTGCACTGCTCACTCTATACTCCGCCGAGCGCTCAAAAAAAAAAATGTCTCGTCGTACCTACTGTTTGTCAAGATATTCTGCAAGCCAAGTAAAAAGTGAGTAATATTTAGTTCGGAATCGTTCCTGGAACACTTCAATTAACACACGAAAGCTTCTTGATCTCCGCCCAAACACCAAGGAAACGATGAGGCTTAGGTGTAGGGGCAGACAGCCCCAAAAGATGGGTTAAGCACGAATCTACGAATCACCAAGGAATTTTTCCTTCTCCACATCCGCGACTGGTGACTGGAAAACTGCACAGACCCAACATGCCTTCTCATGATTGACATAAAAATTCAAACCCCGGACTGAAACTTTTTACTCGTCACCATGAAGTCCATCCGGGCTCTCCCTGTGAGTGTTTTACTCATCTTTGTATTCATCTCCTCTGTTCGTGGCTTTGATCAGTCCTACTATAAAAACGCGTATAATCACAACAAGTACAATTACTTGAAGGGAAATAACAATAACAAGTATAGTAACTTCAATTCCAACGAGGACAGTTACCGATCCGACAAGAGTGACTTGATCTTCCCTGGTAAGTTATCATCAGTTTTATTCTTCTACTTATTTTGATTGGACAATGCCAGTAACTTTCAAAAGGGTTGAATTCCGCATAAAACGTTAAACAGCGCCTACACTATAGTTGATCGACATCGCCTGAAACACGTCCACTCTATAATTTTGACCTTCTCTGGTAGAAAGGAGGACAGGAATTTTTCATTGTTTTAAGCATACTACTTAACTTGGACTCGAACCACCAACCTCCAGATCCAAGATTGAGTTTTGTGTGACTTATATGCTACCAACAGTTGAATTCTCTTGATTTGGTAAGCGTTTTATCGGTCTTTTAATCCGGTGGATTTTTTTATCTTTACATATATGAGTCATATGACCTCTTTTCCCACCAGGAACCAAATGGTGCGGTGCAGGAGACATTGCCACCGACTACAATGACTTAGGAACCAATGTAGAGACAGACAAGTGCTGTCGAGACCATGACCATTGCTCGGAATACATCTTGGCGAAGAGTTCTCTCCATGGACTAGACACATTCTCTGGCCTTGCCTTATTTCCGGCCTGGCTAGGATTCGAACACAGCACCTCCTAATTGAGTGTCACTACTTAACCACTTGGCCACAAAGGTGGGCCTGAAGGACCATAGACATTGGTCCTTACTACAACCTCAGTTGTACCTACATCATCACCATCACCCAAGGACCTTGGGCCAAGGTCCCCAAGGACTCAAGTTTGAGAAGTGCTGATGACTTGCGTGCAGGTACCTACTTGTACGGGGGGTCAACAATTTTTTTCACGGCCGACTATGCACTACTCACTCTATACTCCGCCGAGCGCGCAAAAAAAATGTCTCGTCGTACCTACTGTTTGTCAAGATATTCTGCAAGCCAAGTAAAAAGTGAGTAATTTTTAGGTCGGAATCGTTCCTGGAACACTTCAATTAACACACGAAAGCTTCTTGATCTCCGCCCAAACACCAAGGAAGCGATGAGGCTTAGGTGTAGGGGCAGACAGCCCCAAAAGATGGGTTAAGCACGAATCTACGAAACACCAAGGAAATTTTCCTTCTCCACCTGAGGACAAAAATATCAGAGGACATCATCAGAAAATAAGGGGGATTCCCCTTATGACGGAGGGTTCCTTACATAGAACTATTGGGTTCCTACATAAGTAGGTAGGTACCTACTCAAAAGTGAAACCTCGTTACGGTTTTGCCTGTGTAGGTACACCTGTGTGTAAAGTCCTCTGAAACGTTGATGGTCGCCTTCTCCACATCCGCGACTGGTGACTGGAAAACTGCACAGACCCAACATGCCTTCTCATGACTGACATAAAAATTCAAACCCCGGACTGAAACTTTTTACTCGTCACCATGAAGTCTATCCGGGCTCTCCCTGTGAGTGTTTTACTCATCTTTGTATTCATCTCCTCTGTTCGTAGCTTTGATCAGTCCTACTATAAAAACGCGTATAATCACAACAAGTACAATTACTTGAAGGGAAATAACAATAACAAGTATAGTAACTTCAATTCCAACCAGGACAGTTACCGATCCGACAAGAGTGACTTGATCTTCCCTGGTAAGTGATCATCAGTTTTATTCTTCTACTTATTTTGATTGGACAATGCCAGTACCTAACTTTCAAAAGGGTTGAATTCCGCATAAAACGTTAAACAGCGCCTACACTATATAGTTGATCGACATCGCCTGAAACACGTCCACTCCATAGGAAGTTGGAGATTAAAAAAATAATATACCGTGTGTTTCAACCTAGAGTAATAATCTGCGGCGGTCTTATTGGGGACGGGACGTGTAAAATCTATCTCTTAAGTAAAAAAAGAAGGTAGGTACATGACTTTTTGGTATAGGTAGTAGTTTTTATTTTATTTTATTTATTTATTTATTTATTTTTTTTTTTTCACTTTCACATTACAAGTACTTCAAGACACATTCTCTGGCCTTGCCTAATTTCCGGCCTGGCTAGGATTCGAACACAGCACCTCCTAATTGAGTGTCAGTACTTAACCACTTGGCCAAAGAGGTGGGCCTGAAGGACCATAGACATTGGTCCTTACTACAACCTCGGTTGTACCTACATCATCACCATCACCCAAGGACCTTGGGCCAAGGTCCCCAAGGACTCAAGTTTGAGAAGTGCTGATGACTTGCGTGCATGAAGTTCGCGCGGACGTACTTTTCTTTACCTACCTATCTCTATGATGAGGACAAAAATATCAGAGGACATCATCAGAAAATAAGGGGGATTCCCCTTATGACGGGGGGTTCCTTACATAGAACTATTGGGTTCCTACATAAGTAGGTAGGTACTAGGTACCTACTCAAAAGTGAAACCTCGTTACGGTTTTGCCTGTGTAGGTACACCTGTGTGTAAAGTCCTCTGAAACGTTGATGGTCGGACTATAAGTCTATAATTATTTTGACCTTCTCTGGTAGAAAGGAGGACAGGAATTTTTCATTGTTTTAAGCATACTACTTATCTTGGACTCGAACCACCAACCTCCAGATCCAAGATTAAGTTTTGTGTGACTTATATGCTACCAACAGTTGAATTCTCTTGATTTGGTAAGCGTTTTTTATCGGTCTTTTAATCCGGTGGATTTTTTTATCTTTACATATATGAGTCATATGACCTCTTTTTCTACCAGGAACCAAATGGTGCGGTGCAGGAGACATTGCCACCGACTACAATGACCTAGGAACCAATGTAGAGACAGACAAGTGCTGTCGAGACCATGACCATTGCTCGGAATACATCTTGGCGAAGAGTTCTCTCCATGGACTGCGAAACAACGCACCCTTTACCCGGTAAGAAAATTAATAGAAAATAATTTGCGGTGTTTGTCGGGGCGGGAGTGCGGGAGGTAAATGAGTAGGTGCATGAAACATGGTTCATGAAATAAGTGGAGACATCTTCACTTATTTCAAAGAAGAAACGTACTCGTATACCTCTACATATTGGATAGCGAGAACTGTAGGTAATACTGGAAGTCTTATCGTTCCGAAATCGAAGAGAGAAGTAGCACAAGATAGGAGAAAGCTGGCCGTTCCAAGAACGAACCTTGTCTGTTGAGGAAATTTCGCCCCGGGGAAAAATAAAACCCTATCTCTTACAATGCAGGCGCACTACCTTCAAAACTAACTAGGCTGGTACAATATACATATGATTCACATTACTGTCCAACTGTTTTGACTTGGCGGGGCGGGACGCGACCGCACTCCTTCCGTGAATTACTTGACATATTTTTGTCCTCAGAGTTCACTGCAGATGTGACAAGAAGTTCTACGACTGTTTAAAGACGGCGGCTGACACGGGAGATCAACCTTCCCAGATGGTGGGATACATGTATTTCAATTTACTAGAGACCCAGTGCTTCCAGGAAGTGTCACTGCTGTTATTTTAATGATCCTGTGTTTTTCAAAAAACCTCATTTTGAAATCCTCAAGAATTTTGTTTAGTGACAAATCAGCAAGTTTAGTTTTCTATTCATTTGTGCAGTTTTATTTTATTTGGTAAATACTGACTACATTTCCATTTTTGGGAGCAGATTTACTAGTGTGCTTTTATCAAATTTACAAGCTACAAAAACCAGTGAAAAAAGTTTTCATGTAAATGAATCCCTAGGTAGGTTATTCTGGTGTGTTTTGGTGTTTTTAATGGTCAATTAAGGCCTAGACACACCAAAAACCCGCTGAGTATTACAACCCATGTTTATATGAGAGCTGACACACCAAAACCGCTGAGGTTTCCCGCACGGCGACCGCTGCGGTTTCCGAGACCTAACCTCAAACTTCGATTTCTTCAAAGGAAATCAAGCCAGCAATGCCGTGCGGTTTTGCGTTCTTTTTTGTTTGTTTACATTTTTTGTTCCATAGAGGAAAAGCATTTCTTTGGGTATCCCGGGACTTTTCAAATTTGTTGAAAGTTGGAAAGTTTCCAAGACTCTATGTTCATCAAGCCCCAGCTGAATTGGTATGCATCCACTAGGAATTGGTCCATAGTATTAATTATTATCAAAATTTCAAGGGATAAAGAAAATACAAATTTTCGACTTTTGAAAAAATTTGAAAAGACGCGGTTGAATTTTTTGGTAGTAGTCCAAAGAAGAATCAAAAATAACTCCTGCCGCTAGCGGCAAAATTCATCGCAAGAAAAAAATCTCTTGGTTGCCGCACGGCAGCCGCAAAATAAAAACCGTGCGGTTTTGGTGTGTCTAGGCCTTTAAAAACACCAAAACAAAAATGTGAACAAACATCAAAAATGTGAACAAACACCAAATTTTAGTGTTTTTAACACATTGGAGCCACTACTAGTGAATATTAAGTACCATAGTGTTTTTATGTAATGTGAACAAACACCAAATTTTAGTGTTTTTAACACATTGGAGCCACTACTAGTGAATATTAAGTACCATAGTGTTTTTATGTTTTTAGTGTTTTTAACACATTGGAGCCACTACTAGTGAATATTAAGTACCATAGTGTTTTTATGTTGTCTTTGATTGAAACACCAAATGAAATTTACTGACTGTGGGTTAATAAAATGTCATGAACTTTAAATAGGTACCTAAATAACTTTTGGGTGCTTTGAATATCAATTCCCTTGAACCCATGCAGTTTTTTATGACAAGTAATTCTTGACTTAAATATCTCTATTCTTTTGTCTCCTTTTCAGCCTCCAATATTTGATTTTCCATCAATAGACGTATCTGTGAACACTTCAAACATTTCCACGAGTAATACATTCCAGTCAGCAGACAGTTCAAAGCATACCAACATGGAGTCAAGTCAACAGTATTGTCTACGATGGAAATACCATCATTCCAACCTTCAGTCTATGTTTTCTCAGCTCTTGGAGAGAGAATGTTTTTGTGATGTTACACTGGCATGTGAGGGCAAACACATTCGAGCACACAAAGTAAGAATTTAGAATGGTTCTTTCTAATCCTTGAGTGGAAAGAGTAAAATATCAAAACAAAGAGATTGGAAGGTCAAAGAAGTTTCAAGAGCCTGGCATTTCTAGGAAGCTTTTTTACAACCAAGGTCATATCAGATTTCTTACAATCTACTTAACCTTGGTGACTGGGATTTCCACAATATATTGTTGATTGTACTTACAAAGCTATGAGCCCTTAAAAAAAGTGGCACAGATTTTTATACATTAAGAAGTGTTCTTTGTTCACTGATTCATGAGTCATGACTATACAAACAAATTCTAAAATCACATTGAAATCTAACATTTTATTTTTTATTGGAAAGGTTACCTATCAGATAAAAGTAATGAAATATTTCTCTTTTTTACCTTAGTGAACAAATGCCTCATCATGGCCACATCTTAATAATAATCTTTATTTTCTTCTCAGGTAATGCTGTCAGCATGTAGTACTTACTTTGATGCTATCCTATCCCAGCACGATGAGACCAACCCAATTGTTGTGTTCAAAGATGTGAGGTTTGAAGATTTGAGAGCTCTAGTTCAGTTTATGTACAAGGGTGAAATTAAAATAGAAAATGTAAGTTATGGAAAATCCTAGACATTGTACAGGACGTTTTGTACCTATGTCTTGTACAATAGTATGAAAATTTATCAGAATTTGAATACCCAAAAAGTATTTAAGAAATATGTATGAACAGATTTCAGTTTATTCGAAATAAAACCAATATGAAGTCCCAGTGGTGCTGATGCTAGGTTGGGCAACTTAGAGGGTACTTACTAGGTCACTTAAGAGGGTACATACTAGGTACCTACTATCTTTTGTTTAATTAAAGACCGAAAGGTTTAAAGGCTGTCAATTTGGGAAAAGGAGGTTCTAAACTGTGTCATTGGAGATACTAATTGTTCATCCTAATGTTATTAAAATCTCCTTTCTAATCACACAGACACAACTCACAACCCTCCTGAAAACCGCAGAAGAGTTGAGGATCAAAGGATTGGCTTTGTATGAAAATTTATCAGAATTTGAATACCCAAAAAGTATTTAAGAAATATGTATGAACAGATTTCAGTTTATTTGAAATAAAACCAATATGAAGTCCCAGTGGTGCTGATGCTAAGGTTGGGCAACTTAGAGGGGTACATACTAGGTACCTACTATCTTTTGTTTGATTAGAGACCCAGAAAAATTATTATGTGACTTATTACCAGTAAAAAAAAAAAAGTTTAAAGGCTGTCAATTTGGGAAAAGGAGGTTCTAAACTGTGTCATCGAAGATACTAATTGTTCATCCTAATGTTGTTATTAAAATCTCCTTTCTAATCACACAGACACAACTCACAACCCTCCTGAAAACCGCAGAAGAGTTGAGGATCAAAGGATTGGCTGAGGTCTCCTGGAGAGATAACCAACCCTCCTCCACAACTCGAGAAGAGGAAGCAGAAGAGGATGAGGGAACTGATCAAAATGTTTGGCTGAGGTCTCCTGGAGAGATAACCAACCCTCCTCCACAACTCGAGAAGAGGAAGCAGAAGACGATGAGGGAACTGATCAAAATGAGGAAGACATGTGCACGTCTCCAGCTAAACGACCTCGTCTGAGTGAGGAGTCTAATGTGCCCATGTCTTGGAACAAAACGCCCTCTGGTGTGGTAAGTTGAGAAAAGTTGGTAATTCTTTTGAAAAATTGAAATTTGAAGTTAAAAAAAAGACTAAATGTTAAGGTCTTAACGTCCCGAAATCGGCCAGCCGTTCCGGGAGCGAACATTAACAAGTTCAGAGGTACTACTATTAATTTACACTCCTTTCCCCTATTTCCAGCCAACACAGAACCCAGAGCACGCGGACAAAGAAGACGACGATATAGAAATCATTGACCACAACAACCAGGGGACCAACGAACAAAACACAGGAAACAAAGACACCGCCCATGAACAAACTGAAGAATACGGCCAGAAACAAATGGATGATATGGATAAAGAGGACAGCGAGAGTGATAATGATAACAGAGATCTCAACGAAGACGATTATGATGAAATGCCCATGCCTATCGCTCCGGAAACCGTGTATGATACTCCAGGAGATATGGAGGATGAAAATGTGCATGAAGAAAGAAACATATTCACGGATGAGGAAGAGGAGGACCGGGAGGAATATGAAGAGGAGATGAGAGAAAGACGGATGAAGCGAGAGAAGGGGAAGGATGAGAATGGAAATGAAGAAGAGGAGGAGGAGGATGAGGAGTTTGAGATGCCGGGCATGCCTGCACATTGGAGGAGATAAGAGAAAGACGGATAAAGCGAGAGAAGGGGAAGGATGAGAATGGAAATGAAGAAGAGGAGGAGGAGGATGAGGAGTTTGAGATGCCGGGCATGCCTGCACATTTGACCAATGTAAGTACTGGTAGGATATCTAAAACCCCACGGTAGGGTCATGAAGTTGGTTAAAGTCAGACCAAATATTTTTCTAGACAAAGAATAACCCCAGTTTGTTGCATATTGTTGTCATGTTGATGGCAACAAACTGGGTAAATTCCATTATCGATGTTTCAATTTTTTTGATTTATTCTAAATTTCTCATAATTATTCTATTTTTTAGAGAGTAGGTAAGTAAATACATTTTCTTCTTCTCTTCTTCTTCTTCACCTTTTCCCATGTTCAGATGGGGTCGGCGTTTGTCGTCGGCCTCTCAATCAGCTTTAGAGTGATCGCTTTGAGGCCAACTGGTTTTGGCATCAAAATTTTCCGAGTGGGATGCCCTTCGCAGTCAACCTTCGCTATTGATATAGCGTGAGGAACTTTGGGCTAGTCTTCTCTTCTCCCTGTTTATAGTCCCCTAGCTAGACGCTGATCTTCTCTCTGTTTATAGTCCCTCAGCCAGACTGTAAGTAAAACATTTTAAAGACAATTATTGTATTTTTTGTTTCCTCAGAGTGCATTCTCGTCATTGTTGGATGGCCAAGAAGATGATGATGGCAGCAAAACCAACACCAGTACTGAAGGTAAGACCAAAGGTAGAGCCACACGTGTGGCTGTCCTGAACGAAATTACCTACAATATTATAGGAAAACTTTGAACTACATCTCTTTGACTCCTCCCCATACTTGATGTGACGTAATGGTAGTGTGTTTTTACCCCTGGGGATTAAAAATTTTGGCAACTACATAAATAACTCATGTCGTCATTGTTGGATAGCCAAGAAGATGATGATGGCAGCAAAACCAACACCAGTACTGAAGGTAAGACTAAAGGTAGAGCCACACGTGTGTCTGTCCTCAACGAAATTACCTACAACATTATAGGAAAACTTTGAACTACATCTCTTTTACTCCTCCCCATACTTGATGTGACGTAATGGTAGTGTGTTTTTACCCCTGGGGATTAAAAATTTTGGCAACTACATAAATAACTCATGTCCCATTGTCCTTATCCAACAGAGAAAACCATCGACTATTCGAAATATTCCTACGTGGTGAAGATGAATGACTTTCTGGACCAGGGCGGTAGACGTCCTCAGTTCTGGGAGGAAAACTCCACTCGCCGAGTGATGGAAGCGATCAAGAACAAAGAGCTGGAAATGAAACAAGCAGCCGAGATCATGGGAGTGTCCTATGGAACACTCTATGGACGATATAGAGATGCGTACGGATGTCTCAAGCATCCATACAGGTAAATAGGTCACTTATTTTATTTTTTTATTTTTATTTAATTATTATTATTATTATTATTTAATGATTTTAAACTACTCCATTCTCAAAATGTCGGCTCCATCTTCGCAATCCACATTTTTGATTTTCATTTGTGAAAAGAATGTTACCGCGTTCACGGAAGAAGTTTTTCTACTGATAATGGAAAAAGATCCTCTACCCCTAAGCTGTTCCAATAACCGAGCTAAAGCCAGCCATGAATGGGACTGACTGAAAGTGTACAATCATTCTCAAAATGTCGGCTCCATCTTCGCAATCCACACTTCTGATTTTCATTTGTGAAAAGAATGTTACCGCGTTCACGGAAGACGTTTTCCTACTAATAATGGAAAAAGATCCTCTACCCCTAAGCTGTTCCAATAACCGAGCTAAAGCCAGCCATGAATGGGACTGACTGAAAGTGTACAATCGTAGAGTGCAACCTTTAATTCATTACTATCAATAGCCCCAGTCTATATCACTTTCTCGATTAATTTCAATTTTCCAAGTAAGCTTGAAGGGGTTTCCCCCTTCTGAAATAGACTAGAATTTTTTCTAATCTGATGAATTTCTCTCACATACAGGGTCAAAGAGTTCTGGTCGGAGCAAGGTCCGTCGGAAATCCTCGGCAAACTTCGTCGTAAAGAGTTAACTCTGTTCCGTGCTGGGGGTATGGAGATCAGGGGAATTTCAATTACGTTCGGTACTGCAGATTTCTTTCTTCATCATTGGAGCTAGGGATGGCGTGCCGCCGAAGAGTGACAACGGGGCCTCGTAATCAGGGCCGGAATCGTCTAGGAACTCGGGACTGGGGTGTCGTAGGGTGGCGATATAGTTGGCCAAAGTAGTAACTGTTACATTGAGAAGTTCGGCAGCACGGAACAGAGTTAACTCTTTACGACGAAGTTTGCCGAGGATTTCCGACGGACCTTGCTCCGACCAGAACTCTTTGACCCTGTAGGTGAGAGAAATTCATCAGATTAGAAAAAAATTCTAGTCTATTTCAGAAGGGGGAAAACCCTTCAAGCTTACTTGGAAAATTGAAATTAATCGAGAATGTGATATAGACTGGGGCTATTGATAGTAATGAATTAAAGGTTCAAAATCCCTTCAAAGTATAAAAAAAAAAAAAAAAAAAAAAAAAATGCAGTCTACTTCAAGTAGGGATAGGAAGGCTTGAGCACTTGTGTTAAGGCATCTTCTGGGTAGGTATAAAGGTAGCTTCAAAAATCAAATTGCCGCCATTGATAAGAGACTGATAAGAAAATTTTGAGGCGCGGAAATCGCGGAATCCAGGGTGTCCAATACAAACGTTCTGTATTCACCCGGTATATTTCGTTTGAAAAATGTAATTTGGAAGAAAGGTAATACTGGAAGTCTTATCGTTCCGAAATCGAAGAGAGAAGTAGCACAAGATAGGAGAAAGCTGGCCGTTCCAAGAACGAGTCTTGTAAAGAATCTGCGGTGTTTGTCGGGGCGGGAGGTAAATGAGTAGGTGCATGAAACATGATTCATGAAATAAGTGGAGACATCTTCACTTATTTCAAAGAAGAAACGTACTCGTATACCTCTACATATTGGATAGCGAGAACTGTAATACTGGAAGTCTTATCGTTCCGAAATCGAAGAGAGAAGTAGCACAAGATAGGAGAAAGCTGACCGTTCCAATGATAATCCCATTGGTTGTTTACACTTTATTATCAAAACAATATGGCGCAGGAAGAAACATCACCATCGTTTTCAAATATTTGTCCAGAGAAACGTCGTCAGTGTAATTTATTCCAGAGTGGACTTTGAAAAAAGATTTTTCGCCTTGGTTGATACCAGTAGAATATTTGTCCAGAGAAACGTCGTCAGTGTAAATTTATTCCAGAGTGGACTTTGAAAAAAGATTTTTCGCCTTGGTTGATACCAGTAGCGAGTCTTGTCTGTTGAGGAAATTTCGCCCCGGGGAAAAATAAAACCCTATCTGTTACAATGCAGGCGCACTACCTTCAAAACTAACTAGGCTGGTACAATATACATATAATTCACATTACTGTCCAACTGTTTTGACTAGGCGGGGCGGGACGCGACCGCACTCCTTCCGTGAATTACTTCATGACATAGGTATTTTTGTCCTCAGAGTTCACTGCAGATGTGACAAGAAGTTCTACGACTGTTTGAAGACGGCGGCTGACACGGGAGATCAACCTTCCCAGATGGTGGGATACATGTATTTCAATTTACTAGAGACCCAGTGCTTCCAGGAAGACTACCCCATTACTAACTGCACCAAATACCCGTGAGTACACCGGGAACTTTAGCATATGATTGAACATTTCCCCCACAAAACAGCCAATGATGTGTTTGCTTGTGGTGGAGAAAGACCTGGGTTCGATTCCTATGGAGTGGACCAAAATAATTGCAATCATATGTAGATTGTAAAAACTTGGACCTTACTTCTATTCATTCTGAACAATATTTCAACAGCTTACATCCTTGCTCTTGCCACTTGCGCTGACCAAACAGTCCCAGCACCTATTATGAAAACTAGGTACCTATACCTATTCAAGCAATGTGTCTCGCTTTTATACTTTTTTTTTGGAAAGTACAAGTCTGTCTCGGACATACTAAAAAAAGGACATGTTAATACAATACAGGCAACTGGGGAATTGAGGAGAAAGCCGGCAGGTGCCCCCTTTCAATCGCCCACCAGGGGTGGATGGAGGGACTATTAGAAAAAAAAATAATAGAAAGTAAAAAGGCAACGAGCCTAATGTAGCAACCTCTCTCCTCGTTCTTTTTTGTATTTTTTGAAAGAAGAAAAAAACTCGCACACAAAAATGTTTTTACTTCTCTGATAATCCCATTGGTTGTTTACACTTTATTATCAAAACAATATGGCGCAGGAAGAAACATCACCATCGTTTTCAAATATTTGTCCAGAGAAACGTCGTCAGTGTAAATTTATTCCAGAGTGGACTTTGAAAAAAGATTTTTCGCCTTGGTTGATACCAGTAGAGGAGGATCCTCACAAAGCATTCTGTTTGTATTGCAAGAAAGTTTTCCCAGTGAGTCACGGCGGATTACATGATGTCAAAGCTCACGCGAAAGGAAAACGACATCTTCTGTTAGCACAACAATATTTTCATGATAACTTTTCTTCTTTACCATTCCAAGTGCCCAGGATCAACTATGATTGGAATCATCTGAAGGTAACTTACCCTTTTGAAACACTTTTACTTTCAAATCAAAAATTCAAACCTTTTCTGTGCAGTAGCCAAGTAGCAAGTAGCACTATGTTGAAAACAAGTTCAATACAAAATGGAATACTCAGAACTACCTGTGGTTCATTGCACTTACTCTTCTGTGACCCCTTATTTTATTTTATTGTTTATTTTTAAATGTACAACTTGTACAAGTACTTCTTGTTGTCACTGGCTTTGGGTCACTCGTCAGTAAATTTTATTGACTGTTTCTCTCTGCTGATGACCTGCTTATTTTCCCCCAAGTGCCTTTGTTTTGAGAAGTGCAATTTTATTATTAAGTTTTTAAACATGAAAATGATGTCAGATGTTTATATCTTGTTAGTCTTGTGTCTGACGGTATTAAACCTATTTGCTACCTATGTTACTCTCACGTGCAATATATCCGTTTTCCAAACAGAGACAGTTGTTTTAAACCTGACTAGACCTATACATATTTCACCTAGCCAGGGGTATTTTATTTATGTGAAATGGAAATTTTTCCTAATCCAAAATATTCCACTGTGGTCACTTTTTTTATCCCTTACAATCTAACCTTGGTGACTGGGATTTCCACAATATATTGTTGATTGTGCTTATTGTGCTTATAAAGCTATGAGCCCTTAAAAAAAGTGGCACAGATTTTTATACATTAAGAAGTGTTCTTTGTTCACTGATTCATGAGTCATGACTATACCATATGTTACTCTCACGTGCAATATATCCGTTTTCCAAACAGAGACAGTTGTTTTAAACCTGACTAGACCTATACATATTTCACCTAGCCTGTGTAAACATAACTTGAAATCTGTCAAACTTAACGTTATATGAAATTATTTTGGTTTGGTTCAAGTTAGACACATGAAATAAAACGTTCCTGATGCTCCTACAGCATTTGTAAATATCTTTACATTTTTCTACTAGTAGATAATTTATACTTTCCAATTTGTAATATCTCGTAAGTTAAGCTTCATATTTATACTATCTCTATTGGTAAATTATTTTATTTCATCTAGATTTTTTTATTTTATTTCAACGAATTTAACATTTTATGGGGGAAGAAAGCCATTTTTTTTTTTTAATTTCCTATTTTTATTTGATTAGGTGACTCTTCGAGTTTTTATCTCTTGGATATAAAATTGAATTCAAAAGAACCAAAGCTTCTTGTTTCTCATCCTAATTTAAAATTATTTATTTTGTTAAAAAGTCTTTATTTTTATTAGAGAAACTATAGTTAAATTTTAATTATTATTTATCATAGATAAATACTGTTTTAAAATAATATATTTATTAAATATTTTGAAGAAAAAACTGCCTTACGTTAAAGTCTAATGATACATTTTATTAGTGCCTGGATAGAAACTATATTTTACGAACAACTCGAAAAAAAACACCAAAATACCCATTTCCTTTTCTTTACTATTATTAACTGACACGTGTTTGTATACTTTTTTAGAACATTGATCAGATGTAAAAATACCTTCATGGTAGAAATACATTTACCTACTTCATGTATTTTAATTGTGTATTTTAAATATTGGAGCGTGTTTCATACATAGAGACTTGGTTTAAAACCAATTTATATTTACACTCTTTAATTCCAAATTTTTATGCATATTAGAAAGCTAGAATAATATTGGAGCGTGTTTCATACATAGAGACTTGGTTTAAAACCAATTTATATTTACACTCTTTAATTCCAAATTTTTATGCATATTAGAATGGTTATTTATCATTATATTTTATTTAATTTCATTGCTTTTTTCGCCTGCATAATAATTATTGTACCCAAGTGCAATGGTATTTTTTTGTTTACAAGACAAACAATATTCTAGCAGGAAAAGTCCACTTCTTTGGGATGACATGGTTACTAGGTCTAAACCTAAACGACCCGTTGGTAAAATTATTTTCAAAGTTAATGAAATAATTCCTTTGGTGCCTCTCATTGACAGAAAGGACCTTTTAGGCATTAAGCATGTCAATACATTCAAAAGTTATTATAAATATTTTAGAAAGTAGTAAAACTGTTGACCAAATTTTATTGAAATATTAAGATGTTTATCAATTCATTATATTATGGATTAGAATTTTTAGCGAATATTTTAGCCTTATTTATAGATTTTTAATAACAAATGATTCCTTTATATTATTTTTTTTTAATTTTTTGCATTTTTTGACATATCCACACGCTTCTTTTTTAGTTAAATTTAGTTCGAAACACTAGATCATTTTTATTTTTCCTTAGTTTATTTATATTGGTAGTGAAATTTATTTTTTGTACAGTTATTTATGACGATTAGAAAAATATTGTTTCCATGATACTGTTTTCTCTCTATTAGAACAAATTACTCAGATGTCATTTCCAATAGCTAAATATTATTTTGTTGATTTTTATTTGGACCAAAATAGTTACTGTATTTACCTAATCTCCTATATCATTTTACATTTTAGTTAATTTTTTTGTTGCAATATCTGGCTATCACATACCCAGGCTATCACTGGTTCAGACACAAGCCAATCCTAAAGTAGCTTAAATCCAAGTGTCCTCTTGGGAGGTTAAATTGACAGTCCTGAATCTGATGGTACTTGGGAAATGTGAACTGTGAAATATCACTATAGGCATGGCTTGTTTCGTACAAGCTAAGATAACATTCCTAGGTGTTTTTATTTATTTATTTTTATCGACCATTCCTTTGTAACATGTGATTGATTACAAAACATAATATATTTTATATTAAATTAAAATACCACACAGTAAAAAATAAACTACCTATTACAGATTTATTCCAAACCAAAAGACCCAAGTTTTTTCACTGGTATCACTATAGGCATGGCTTGTTTCGTACAAGCTAAGATAACATTCCTAGGTGTTTTTATTTATTTTTATCGACCATTCCTTTGTAATGTAAACAAAGATTTCAATAATTGTAAACAAAGATTTCAATAATTTTTTCAATAATTGTAACATGTGATTGATTACAAAACATAATATGTTTTATATTAAATTAAAATACCACACAGTAAAAAATAAACTACCTATTACAGATTTATTCCAAACCAAAAGACCCAAGTTTTTTCACTTCCCATTATTTTCAACAAGGTACTTATTCATTGGCGCAGTGTATTTTACTGTAGAGAATCTAGAGATGTTGAATAAAGTAAATGTATATTGTCCGATATTATTAAAGCAATCTATCTCTATATTGAAGAACGGTAGTATAGGTCAGAAAAATAAATTTCCACTCCATTTGATGGTATTTGACTTGACCCCCAAGTGAACTTTTGGGCTGTGGGTGGAATGTGGAGACTTCCTATTTTGCCTCGTTTCTCACTCATTGGTAAACTAGTTACGTCCATAAAAGAAGACAGATTTGGGTAATGAATCTCTTGGTACCTATTAGAAAAAAAAAGTTATACCTATCCATAGATATAGAAGGTTACCTATATCGTATTTCGACGAAATTTGTAAACGGAGCCTACGAAACATGACCTCTGTGAAACACAGAGGTAAAAAAATCATAGTTGTGAAGTTATCAACTTGAATTTTCCAAATATAAACAAAATTAAATATAGGTATATTTATTATTTATGTGATATTTGTGAAATTTAATAAAATTTATTTAAATTATCTAATTAATTAGTTATTTTAATTAAATACCTTGTTAAAATGAATAATATGTTACTTATTTTAGTGTTACCCTATTGTTTCGTTTCCTGAATAACCAGGTAAAAAGACCGTGTGTATTTTCGATAGACTCTTCATTTTTGTGTTTTGAATGACATCTTGTCACTTTGACCTGTAATCCAAAAGTTTTACAATTCAGGGGACGTTTCAACTATCAAGTCCTCTACATAACCACCACACAAGTATGGAAGGTTCTTCAGGTACCCGTGCCAATAGATTTGCCATGGAGGGTGTTGGAGCTCGGGTAATCAGAGGTCCAGACTGGAAGTGGGGAAAGCAAGATGGTGGAGACGGACATGTTGGTACGGTAAGGAATTTTGAGTCCCCAGAAGAGGTAGTAGTTGTGTGGGACAATGGTACGGCTGCAAACTACAGATGTGCTGGAGCATTTGATCTGCGGATACTAGATAGTGCTCCAACTGGTGTCAAACATGATGGCACTATGTGTGACTTCTTGGACATGTTGGTACGGTAAGGAATTTTGAGTCCCCAGAAGAGGTAGTAGTTGTGTGGGACAATGGTACGGCTGCGAACTACAGATGTGCTGGAGCATTTGATCTGCGGATACTAGATAGTGCTCCAACTGGTGTCAAACATGATGGCACTATGTGTGACTTCTTTAAGTTTCATGTATGTTTAACCCAAGTCGGTATCGTACAGCCATTTCCCCGTTTCCTGAGCTCACAGGCCGCGGCTGAATTCATCAACAATCATTGGCGCAGTGTATTTTACTGTAGAGAATCTAGAGATGTTGAATAAAGTAAATGTATATTGTCTAAGGTCCAAATAGCGATAATACGGGCAGTGTCCCTGAGGCTGCGAGGGACCCGGTACAAGGCCAGAAGTTTGAACTTGGAAGATGGAGCAGGCAGCAGGGGTTCCCTAGTGTGATATGTTTTCTGGAGATGTTTCTTTTTTTTTATGATAATATCAATAAAATGATGAAGCACCACCGCGAAATCAGTACATATTGTCAGATATTATTAAGGCAATCTATATATTGAAGAACGGTAGTATAGGTCAGAAAAATAAATTTCCACTCCATTTGATGGTATTTGACTTGACCCCCAAGTGAACTTTTGGGCTGTGGGTGGAAAGTGGAGACTTCCTATTTTGCCTCGTTTCTCACTCATTGGTAAAGTTACGTCCATAAAAGAAGACAGATTTGGGTAATGAATCTCTTGGTAGGTACCTATTAAAAAAAAAGGTTATACCTATCCATAGATATAGAAGGTTACCTACATCGTATTTCGACGAAATTTGTAAACGGAGCCTACGAAACATGACCTCTGTGAAACACAGAGGTAAAAAAATCATGGTTGTGAAGTTATCAACTTGAATTTTCCGAATATAAACAAAATTAAAGGTATATTTATGATTTTATGTGATATTTGTGAAATTTAATTAATTTATTATCTAATTAATTAGTTATTTTAATTAAATACCTTGTTAAAATGAATAATATGTTACTTATTTTAGTGTTACCCTATTGTTTCGTTTCCTGAATAACCAGGTAAAAAGACCGTGTGTATTTTCGATAGACTCTTCATTTTTGTGTTTTGAATGACATCTTGTCACTTTGACCTGTAATCCAAAAGTTTTACAATTCAGGGGACGTTTCAACTATCAAGTCCTCTACATAACCACCACACAAGTATGGAAGGTTCTTCAGGTACCCGTGCCAATAGATTTGCCATGGAGGGTGTTGGAGCTCGGGTAATCAGAGGTCCAGACTGGAAGTGGGGAAAGCAAGATGGTGGAGATGGACATGTTGGTACGGTAAGGAATTTTGAGTCCCCAGAAGAGGTAGTAGTTGTGTGGGACAATGGTACGGCTGCGAACTACAGATGTGCTGGAGCATTTGATCTGCGGATACTAGATAGTGCTCCAACTGGTGTCAAACATGATGGCACTATGTGTGACTTCTGCAAACAACAACCTATTTATGGGATCCGCTGGAAATGTGCCGAGTGTTCTAACTATGACCTCTGCTCTATATGTTACCATGCTGAAAAACATAATCTGAGACACAGGTTTTACAGAATCAATTTCCCAGGCAGTGAAAGAGTACTGCTAGAGCCTAGAAGGAAAAGTAAGAAAATATCTGTACGAGGCATATTCCCAGGAGCTAGAGTTGTACGAGGTGTTGATTGGCAATGGGAAGATCAAGATGGAGGAAATGGAAGACGAGGTAAAGTCAATGAAGTTCAAGATTGGTCTGCTGCAAGTCCAAGGTCAGCTGCATATATTGTTTGGGATAATGGTGCTAAAAATCTCTATCGAGTTGGATTTGAAGGCATGGCAGATTTAAAAGTTTTAAATGATGCAAAAGGTCATTCAGTGTATAGAGATAAATGTGGCAGATAAAGATGGAGATACCCCTCTACATGAAGCTCTAAGACATCACACTTTGTCTCAACTTCGACTGCTGCGAGATGTTCCAGATGTTGGAAAGTTACTGATGGGTCTTGGTAGTCAAGCTGCTGACAAGAAGTCCTCTGGAATGTGGCAGATAAAGATGGAGATACCCCTCTACATGAAGCTTTAAGACATCACACTTTATCTCAACTTCGACTGCTGCGAGATGTTCCAGATGTTGGAAAGTTACTGATGGGTCTTGGTAGTCAAGCTGCTGACAAGAAGTCCTCTGCTTCTATTGCATGCTTCCTCGCTGGTAATGGTGCTGACTTATCCATCAAAAATAAAAAGGGCCAGACACCCCTGGATCTATGTCCTGATCCAAACCTATGCAAGGCATTGACCAAGTGTTACAAGGATAAGGAAGTGGATCAGATAGAACCTCGTGTAGGAGAAGGAGATGGTACAGAAGATATGGTAACTCTGGATGAGTGTAGAATATGTTCTGATCTGAAGCGTGACATCCTGTTCCAACCTTGTGGTCACGTGGCATGCTGCTCTGTCTGTGCCCCGCGTGTCAAGAAATGTCTCATCTGTCGAGAACCTGTAGAGAAGAGAATCAAGATTGAAGAATGCATGGTATGCTCTCTAAAGAAAGCTTCAGTACTGTTCAAGCCTTGCTATCACATGGTAGCCTGTGAGAGTTGTGCCTCGCTTATGAAGAAATGTGTCCAGTGTAGAACTCAGATAGATCACATGCACCCTATGGTTGTATGTTGTGGTGGCCCTGGTATTATATCAGAGGTACAACACACAACCGATCCAGCAGAAGAAGAAAATGCTGTGGCTCTTTCACCCAACACATCTGCGGCCACACTTGTAGAGGCTTCAACATCTGGAGCTCTCATGAACAATGGTAGCCGAGATACTTCTACTTCGGATATACAGAAGTTGCAGCAACAATTACAAGATATCAAAGAGCAGACAATGTGCCCTGTTTGTCTGGACAGACTCAAGAATATGATCTTCCTATGTGGACATGGGACTTGTCAAATGTGCGGTGACAGGATGTCTGAGTGTCCCATCTGTAGGAAAGCTGTGGAGAAACGGATTTTACTTTACTGATCTTCTTCAGTACAATCCTAAGGGTAATATTATGTGCATCATTTGTAAATACACGCTGGCCTTTCAATAGAAATAGACTATAGGTGGTGTAGTGGTCAAGGCGCTCGCCTGGTAAACAGGAGGGCGTGGGTTCAATCCCAGCCGAGGTATGGAAGATAGGTGTGTAGTAGGTACATGTGCAATTTGTTTTGAGCTTTAGACCCATGGAATTCGCTTCTTTCCATTAAGTACTTAACTCTGTACTTATAGTTAAAATATATTTATAAATATTTTTTACTCGCTTTCCTCTGAATTCTACATATTATTATTATTGAGGACAAAGGGCATCTACTTATAAACATCATGAGTAGATGGATAGGAGGTAACTACTAATTCAAAACAATATCCACTGTTCTCGAAATCTCATGATACGTGTATTGACCCAAGTTTCATGTTCTATATACATTCCAGTTCCACATTTAATGGCAGGATTCTCATACTGTGAGCTCTTCCACCCAACCGATCTGATTCGTCATGTTGGTCTGATGAAGGTTGTTAAGTCCAAATAAGATCTCTATTTATTTTGATCTATTTTCTTCACTTGTGAAATCCCTTTGAAGGAGACAGTTCTTCATTTTAGGGTGTAAATATAACAACAGCGGCAGCCGAAATGATGGCAGTCTGACCATATCAGAACCATACTTTGTTCAGTGGTTAGAACAGACCCTCGATTTCGCCAGTTCTCGTATCTATGTCGATATCATAAATACTAGGGCGAGTACCTAATCCGGGCATCTTACTGATCTGAAAAGAGAAATGTAAAGAAAAATGTGTTAGCATGTGAGGAGTTTCAGTGAGCTTTGAAATTATTATGTGGTTAAGGTCTCAATAAATCCATGGTTTGGCTAACTGTTGTAAAATTCTCAAATAATTGAGGATAAAATTCCATTCCATGTTTTTTTTTTTTTTCTTTCTCTCTTTCTTTCTTTAATGTTTGGTAGACGGAAATTTAACTGCCAAGGTTTTATCGTCCCGAAAGTGAAGAGCGAATGAAGACAGGATAGGAGAAAACCAGCCGTTCCGAGAACGAACTTTATCAATTCAGGATAAAATCCTCCCCGGGCGGGAATCGAAGACGCGACCTAGCGCTGACAAGGCAGATGCGCTACCCTCCAAACTAACTTGACTAGCTTGCTTTTTTTACCTTAATAATAATTAAAAAAAAAAAGCCATGTGTCAGTTCAAATCGAACCTGCGCCTCCTGTTTACAAGGTCAAGTTCTTGACCACTACGCCACCGTGGCAGTAATATGACTTGTATAAGACAGTAATATGACTTGTATAACACAATAATATGACTTGTATAGGACAATAATATGACTTGTACTTACATCTCCAGCGATGACCACAACAAACCCAGCACCTGCTGAAACGCCAAGTTTCATGCATGTTTGATTCAAGTTTCATGTATGTTTAACCCAAGTCGGTATCGTACAGCCATTTCCCCGTTTCCTGAGCTCACAGGCCGCGGCTGAATTCATCAACATTGTCGTTTGGAAACAGTTGTTTCCTCCCCCCGACTTATCATCAGAGGCACAATTCTGGAGACTCTTCTCCGTTTCGGATTTCAACGTTTTGCAGATATTGTCGAGATCTTCCTGGTATTTGGCCTCGTTGGTCTTCAACAGGAAACAGCATGAGATTTCCACGATGGATTTCTTTTTCTCAAGCTTCGCCTCGAGTTTTTCCAGACCTATGAGAAGCGATGGTGGAAACTGAGTTAGGTTTTCACATTACCCTACTATACTCGACCTCTATTCCTAGGTTCGAATGAAACATCTATCGTTCCCAGTCTATTCTTAAGGTGTGTCCAAACATAGTCGACCGGCCGTCGTTCGACGAGGTAAAACCATGTTATCGAGGCAGTGTGGACGGTTCAGTCGACATCGATCGACGGCCGGTCGACTATGTGTGGACACACCTTTACTTTTTGTCTAGGTACGATTGTTGGCAATTCTTTTTTTTTATTTTTATAGGCTTCTAGACATGATACGCCAATATGACCGAGCACTAAGAAAAGGAGAAAAAATCAACCATTAGCTAGCACATAGTCACATACCTATCGTACAAGCAGTTACATTGACAGAATAGTGTCGGGTGGGGTTACGAGATTCAGAGCCCTGTCCTTGTTGTCCAGAAGGTTGCTGCTGCTGTCCACATTGCGGAGGTGGTGCTCCATGTCCTCCAGTAGGTTGGAGTGGGCAGTTGCCACGAGCTTGTAGGCAGGCCGGGTTGGTACAGCCTTGGGTGGAGGGTTGCTGATTCGCCATCGGACAACCTGCACCGCCTGTAAGTTTTGTTCAGAGTAGGGGAAGATGTGCTTTTGGTTCCAGGGGCTAGAAACCTCTCTCTCACTCTCTCCCTCCTCTCCTGACTATGAATCTGTCCCTAAATGTTGCTCCTTATTTACCAAATCTATATGTGTCATATCTGTCATATTTACTTATAAACAGGTATTTTTCACATCAACTAATACTTCACAGTGGCAAGTCAACCCATGACTTACTCCTCGCCACTATTAATGTTACCTGCAGTAGTTCCATGATTGTGAAATGTACATTTCTTAGCCTGAGGCGGCCCACCACAGCACGGGGCGCCCCCACCGCCCGGCGGCGCTTGATTCTCATTCTGTTTCATAATGGAAGGCGGCGGATGTCCATGTTGGTGTCCATGAGCGGAGGGTTGTTGGTGGCCAAAGGGTGGGTTAGAATCTCCTCCCCTCTGTTGGTAATAGCCTCGGGGAGCTTCCGACTCTCCGGAGGAGTCTCGATAGTATTGTTGAGATTGCATTATATCGCGGGGTTCATTCATATCCCTGCCTCGCGCTCTTGTCTGACCTCTATTTATTGGCGTAGCTAGGATGGTAATACTAGCCCCACATTCCGCACAGTCCAAACTCTTGTCCAAATCATCAGGATCGTCGTAGTCTTCCTCTTCTTCATTCCCATACTCGGAGTTCATGCTCATATCGGATGCAATATTGCACAGAGAATCCAAACCTTTCATGTTGATACATAACATTTGCTCGTCGGACTTCTTTTTGGACGAACTTCTTCGTTTGGACATGTTTCAGTCTTGAATATGAGAACGGAGTGGGCTTTTATGGTACCTACGAGTGGGTAGGTTTCTTTGGCTAGGTGTTTTTTTCCCCCAAAATTAATATGTCTTGAAAGGTACAACTATAAATCCCCTGTTATCCTAATCAGGTAAATGACGTCCTCATTAACTTTTAAACATCAGTTAACTAAACACGATTTTCTCGCCTTTATTGTTTCTTAGCAATGTTTCATTTTACACAGCGAAAAGATGAACCCTATAACCACAATCCACAATGAGAATATTACCACTTACCTTTTTATGTCCTCCAATGTTTCGTATAGAGATTTCGAGTTATGTATTTATTTTATTGTTATGTATGTTAGTGTACGTATGTTCTTGAAAATGTGTTAGGTATGTATGAAATTTTATCTGTAGTGCAATCTGTGTCGTGCAGGAACTTTGTGTACTTGATTTGTTGTGTTGTACAATGTTGACTTTGATGGAGAAGGATAGTTCGTGAAATTTTTAGCCAACTTTGTTGATTGAATTTTATTCTCGTGTTGAAATATTGAAGATAAAAATGAAGAATGGTAGGCGGTAAGGCTGGTAGTGATGGGTAATACAGTAATATATAGTTGTCCAGTTTAACATTTGGATCCTAGAGGACTTGGGAGGAAATATGAACAAAACCCCCAAGTCAGTAATAGCGCCTTACAGGATTGGGAAAAAAACATTTCTTCTCTGCCTACTTTCCTATAGGGTCAAAAGCTCAATGCAATAGAAACTGTACTCACCTATTAACTGATGAATATAACGTATTATGAAGCAAAATAATTATATAAATACGAGTCATTATGTTCATGATGACAGAGGGCATTTTATTTTACTATCCATTCTAAAACTAACTTCATCTCATGTAGCAATACTTGAACAGTGTAGCGGAAAGATAAACCTCATTGTGTAGCAATATGCGACAGGACAATTTCAGGAGCATATTTATCAGAACATTATCATATTAGGTCAAAAGCTCAATGCAATAGAAACTGTACTCACCTATTAACTGATTAATATAAAAACGTATTATGAAGCAAAATAATTATATAAATACGAGTCATTATGTTCATGATGACAGAGGGCATTTTATTTTATTATCCATTCTAAAACTAACTTCATCTCATGTAGCAATACTTACACAGTGTAGCGGAAAGATAAACCTCATTGTGTAGCAATATGCGACAGGACAATTTCAGGAGCATATTTATCAGAACATTAGTTGCACAGAGAATCCAAACCTTTCATGTTGATACATAACATTTGCTCTTCGGACTTCTTTTTGGACGAACTTCTTCGTTTGGACATGTTTCAGTCTTGAATGTGAGAACGGAGTGGGCTTTTATGGTACCTACGAGTGGGTAGGTTTCTTTGGCTAGGTGTTTTTTTCCCCCAAAGTTAATATGTCTTGAAAGGTACAACTATAAATCCCCTGTTATCCTAATCAGGCAAATGACGTCCTCATTAACTTTTAAACATCAGTTAACTAAACACGATTTTCTCGCCTTTATTGTTTCTTAGCAATGTTTCATTTTACAATTAATATGTCTTGAAAGGTACAACTATAAATCCCCTGTTATCCTAATCAGGTAAATGACGTCCTCATTAACTTTTAAACATCAGTTAACTAAACACGATTTTCTCGCCTTTATTGTTTCTTAGCAATGTTTCATTTTACACAGCGAAAAGATGAACCCTATAACCACAATCCACAATGAGAATATTACCACTTACCTTTTTATGTCCTCCAATGTTTCGTATAGAGATTTCGAGTTATGTATTTATTTTATTGTTATTTATGTTAGTGTACGTATGTTCTTGAAAATGTGTTAGGTATGTATGAAATTTTATCTGTAGTGCAATCTGTGTCGTGCAGGAACTTTGTGTACGTTAGTGTACGTATGTTCTTGAAAATGTGTTAGGTATGTATGAAATTTTATCTGTAGTGCAATCTGTGTCGTGCAGGAACTTTGTGTACTTGATTTGTTGTGTTGTACAATGTTGACTTTGATGGAGAAGGATAGTTCGTGAAATTTTTAGCCAACTTTGTTGATTGAATTTTATTCTCGTGTTGAAATATTGAAGATAAAAATGAAGAATGGTAGGCGGTAAGGCTGGTAGTGATGGGTAATACAGTAATATATAGTTGTCCAGTTTAACATTTGGATCCTAGAGGACTTGGGAGGAAATATGAACAAAACCCCCAAGTCAGTAATAGCGCCTTACAGGAAATTTGTTGTGTTGTACAATGTTGACTTTGATGGAGAAGGATAGTTGTGAAATTTTTAGCCAACTTTTTTGATTGAATTTTATTCTCGTGTTGAAATATTGAAGATAAAAATGAAGAATGGTAGGCGGTAGGGCTGGTAGTGATGGGTAATACAGTAATACATAGTTGTCCAGTTTAACATTTGGATCCTAGAGGACTTGGGAGGAAATATGAACAAAACCCCCAAGTCAGTAATAGCGCCTTACAGGATTGGGAAAAAAACATTTCTTCTCTGCCTACTTTCCTATAGTAGGGTCAAAAGCTCAATGCAATAGAAACTGTACTCACCTATTAACTGATTAATATAACGTATTATGAAGCAAAATAATTATATAAATACGAGTCATTATGTTCATGATGACAGAGGGCATTTTATTTTATTATCCATACTTACACAGTGTAGCGGAAAGATAAACCTCGTTGTGTAGCAATATGCGACAGGACAATTTCAGGAGCATATTTATCAGAACATTATCATATTATTAAATCTTTATAAAAACACCATTTATATCATTTTATTTTTCTTTCCATGAAATCATAATTTTACCTAGATAATTATGTATTCTTATTTTTATCGTTGAATTTTCATTTCATTATTTTCATGCGATTCATAATTTTATGTTTTATATGTATGTATAAATTTTATCAATTTTTATGTATTTGTAGAGCAATATTTGATAGTAGGTTTAACTGTGACTTGTATTTATTATCGATAATAATATATATATTTTAATATTATTGCTTGAAATCTCGTCTCTTCTCTTTCAAAAATTCTGACTCGTACGTAACCGCCAATAATAATAAGAGGAGTAATTCTGGTAGATCGTCCTGAAAACGAAGAGAGGAGGACAGGATAGAAAGTCAGATGTTCCGAGAACGAACCTTATCTGTTTAGGATAACGTAAGCCCCGGGCGGGAATCGAACCCGCCCGGGTTATCTGAAACAAAATTATTTACCTACGAGAAAAAATAATTCGTCATATGTACATATTTGTAAAATCGCTGGAGATTATATTAAAAAGCACCATTTTATTTGACAATATGGTTTAAATAGGTACATAGGTAGAGCAAGGATATAGGTAAATGTTGTTGAAAAAATTTCAAGACAGAATAATAAGACCTGTGAGTGAAATACCAATGCTATGTAACTAGCAAAAAAGATGATTTTTACAGAAACAATAAAATTCCTTTTAGGAATGGACGCTCCTCGGTTTTTAAAATTTTTAGCACATGAGCCGATTCTATATACATTACATTTCAAGACAGAATAATAAGACCTGTGAGTGAAATACCAATGCTATGTAACTAGCAAAAAAGACGATTTTTACAGAAACAATAAAATTCCTTTTAGGAATGGACGCTCCTCGGTTTTTAAAATTTTTAGCACATGAGCCGATTCTATATACATTCCAGTTCCACATTTAATGGCAGGATTCTCATACTGTGAGCTCTTCCACCCAACCGATCTGATTCGTCATGTTGGTCTGATGAAGGTTGTTAAGTCCAAATAAGATCTCTATTTATTTTGATCTATTTTCTTCACTTGTGAAATCCCTTTGAAGGAGACAGTTCTTCATTTTAGGGTGTAAATATAACAACAGCGGCAGCCGAAATGATGGCAGTCTGACCATATCAGAACCATACTTTGTTCAGTGGTTAGAACAGACCCTCGATTTCGCCAGTTCTCGTATCTATGTCGATATCATAAATACTAGGGCGAGTACCTAATCCGGGCATCTTACTGATCTGAAAAGAGAAATGTAAAGAAAAATGTGTTAGCATGTGAGGAGTTTCAGTGAGCTTTAAAATTATTATGTGGTTAAGGTCTCAATAAATCCATGGTTTGGCTAACTGTTGTAAAATTCTCAAATAATTGAGGATAAAATTCCATTCCATGTTTTTTTTTTTTTTCTTTCTCTCTTTCTTTCTTTAATGTTTGGTAGACGGAAATTTAACTGCCAAGGTTTTATCGTCCCGAAAGTGAAGAGCGAATGAAGACAGGATAGGAGAAAACCAGCCGTTTCGAGAACGAACTTTATCAATTCAGGATAAAATCCTCCCCGGGCGGGAATCGAACACGCGACCTAGCGCTGACAAGGCAGACGCGCTACCCTCCAAACTAACTTAACTTGACTAGCTTGCTTTTTTACCTTTACTAATAATTTAAAAAAAAAGCCATGTGTCAGTTCAAATCGAACCTGCGCCTCCTGTTTACAAGGTCAAGTTCTTGACCACTACGCCACCGAGGCAATAATATGACTTGTACTTACATCTCCAGCGATGACCACAACAAACCCAGCACCTGCTGAAACGTATACATCATGAATAGGAAGGACATAGTCCGGAGGTACAACTCCCTTGATGGTGGGATCCCCACTCAGGGAGAGGGCAGCACGCGACCTAGCGCTGACAAGGCAGACGCGCTACCCTCCAAACTAACTTAACTTGACTAGCTTGCTTTTTTACCTTTACTAATAATTTAAAAAAAAAGCCATGTGTCAGTTCAAATCGAACCTGCGCCTCCTGTTTACAAGGTCAAGTTCTTGACCACTACGCCACCGAGGCAATAATATGACTTGTACTTACATCTCCAGCGATGACCACAACAAACCCAGCACCAGCTGAAACGTATACATCATGAATAGGAAGGACATAGTCCGGAGGTACAACTCCCTTGATGGTGGGATCCCCACTCAGGGAGAGGGCAGTCTTGGCCATGCACACCGTCAGACGACCGTAGCCCTGTGGGGAGAAAACGAGGGAGGATAAATTATTAACCAAAATAGAAAGATGGGAGAGGTCACTGTGTGAGAATCTTGCCATAAAGCCTTAAATAAAAGATAAAGGTTCTGAACTCCTACTTGTAATTAAAAATATGGGGTACAAGGAAAAGTGTAAAATCTACAAATATTTTGCTTAATAGAATTTGGAGTGATTCGCTGCTGTCAGTTGCCGCTGCATACTACAATTTTCTGTTTGTTTGTTTGTCAGACTATGATTAGTCTAGCCTGTGAAGTATGAGGTTGTTTAAAGGTCTTTGAAAAGGATTGCTAGTATAGTTACGTATACTTAAAATGGGCTTATGAACAATAAAACGAAGTAAAAACTCCAGTACAACGCTTTTTTCCTTACCAGTCTTTCTAGTTTCTGTAGCTTCTCCAAGACAGGCTGGGAAAGGTTCTGAACTCCTACTTGTAATTAAAAATATGGGATACAAGGAAAAGTGTAAAATCTACAAATATTTTGCTTAATAGAATTTGGAGTGATTCGCTGCTTTCAGTTGCCGCTGCATACTACAATTTTTTGTTTGTTTGTTTGTTTGTTTGTTTGTCAGACTATGATTAGTCCAGCCTGTGAAGTATGAGGTTGTTTAAAGGTTTTTGAAAAGGATTGCTAGTATAGTTACCTATACTTAAAATGGGCTTATTAACAATAAAACGAAGTAAAAACTCCAGTACAACGCTTTTTTCCTTACCAGTCTTTCTAGTTTCTGTAGCTTCTCCAAGACAGGCTGGGGACAGTCTACTTTGTGTACCCCATACATTTCTCTGGCCACTGTTTGGATTTTGGTGAGCAGAGGATCATGAATGTCGTATAGGTATCTGGAACATAAGAGTTAAAGGCGATTTTTTTCTCGGCTTTCCTGGGCTTTCAACACACTTTTTCAGGGCTTGTCCATGATAAAGTAGGTAAGTTTAATCAAAGAAGGGTTTTGCTTGGGCGATGACTGTTATAATATTTTATGTAACAAAATGGAATAGGGCCCAGTACTCACTTGAATTGCTTATCCTTGAGTTCAGTGGCTTTGATAACAGCATCAGCCAAGTCGGCAGCACCAGCTCCACCCTTGGCCCAATTCTCACACACCACTGCATCATGAGCTCCAGCTTGTTTGGCTGCCTTGCGAATGATTTCCCATTCCGCGGGGGTGTATGTATAATATATAAGCATAGTGACTGGTGGATGCTCCAAATATTGGGAGTCTAGCTTACAGTATAGGAGAAAACTGTCCTCTCCCCTTAATACAGCCCTGGTGTTCTGTTGAAGTACTTACCTCAGTATACTCAGGTTTGAGTGGTTGTCCCGACACCACTGAGGGCCCTCCACCATGCATCTTGAGTGCCCTCACTGTGGTTACTAAAACTACAGCGTCTGGTATCTTCCCTGAAGTTCTGCATTTGATGTTGAGAATCTTTGTGGTAAAGCAGCAGAGAGCTTTTTCACAACTTTGTGGGTATCACAGTATTACAATCATTTACTCAATCATCATATTTATTATCGCTCGTCTCTTCGACTTGTAATGCCACTGGTCGCTACTCGATTAAAGTAGCTACTCAATTGTCCACACGAGGCTGAGTGCACCCCGAACTCCAGGCACAGAGCCGAAAAAAACCTCGGCCCCGCTGGGAATCGAACCCGGACCTCCTGCGTGCAAGCCTAGTGTGATACCCATTCGGTCACGGAGGTTGCTCTCTAGTCGTAGTATTGTGTAAGTACCTATAGTTACCCCGTAGTCTGGCTGTGCAACTATAAACAGGGCGAAGAACAGCTAGCCCTAACGAGCCTAGCCAGCTGATGGTTTCAAAGGGTTCTCTCTGCTTGAAAAGAACTGTAACTGCTAGGGTCTTATTGTCCCGAAATCAAAGAGAGAACGATTATAGGAGAAAACCACACGTTCCGAGTACCTTATCCCTTCAGAACAAAATCCTCCCCGGCCGGGAATCGAACCCGCAACCTAGCGCTTACAAGGCAGACACTCTGGATAGTCAGAGCATAAAGATAGGTGGCGACAGAAAAATAAATAGATTTGAGTAGGTATTTTGTTATAAAAAAACTTGACATCCGGGGATACGAACCCCAGACCTTCTTACCTCTCCGCCAGCTGATCGTATCGGGATTAATGTTCAACCTCACAAGGAGAAAACGAGGGAGGATAAATATTTACCAAAATAGAAAGATGGGAGAGCTCACTGTGTGAGAATCTTGCCATAAAGCCTTAAAAAAAGATTCTGAACTCCTACTTGTAATTAAAAATATGGGGTACAAGGAAAAGTGTAAAATCTACAAATATTTTGCTTAATAGAGAATTTGGAGTGATTCGCTGCTGTCAGTTGCCGCTGCATACTACAATTTTCTGTTTGTTTGTCAGACTATGATTAGTCTAGCCTGTGAAGTATGAGGTTGTTTAAAGGTCTTTGAAAAGGATTGCTAGTATAGTTACGTAGTAACGTAAAGAAGGCCGATATCAAAGAGCCTTGAGGGGGAAAAAAGGTAAAAAGACCAATATCTTTACCTAAATTCTATGATCTCATTTTTTATGTAAAGGCAAAGGCCCATGTTATAACTAAAAAAAAAGAAAAAAAAAAGTTTGATAAAGGGACTGTAACTGTCCCGAAATGAAGAAGGAAGACAGGATAGGAGAAAGCCAACCGTTCCGAGAACGAAAATTATCAGTTCAGGATAAAATCCGCCCCGGGAAATCGAAGCCAAAACATAGCGCGTACAAGGCAGATGCGCTACCCTCCAAGCTAACTAGGCTAGGCCGAAGTCACTTTTCGGCGGAGGGGTCAAAGTTGGTCCCAAAACTTACCGGGTAAAAAAGACCAATATCTTTACCTAAATTCTTTGATCTCATTTTTTATGTAAAGGCAAAGGCCCATGTTATAACTAAAAAAAGGTAAAAAAGACCAATATCTTTACCTAAATTCTTTGATCTCATTTTTTATGTAAAGGCAAAGGCCCATGTTATAACTAAAAAAAAAAGAAAAAAAAAGTTTGATAAAGGGACTGTAACTGTCCCGAAACGAAGAAGGAAGACAGGATAGGAGAAAGCCAACCGTTCCGAGAACGAACATCAGTTCAGGATAAAATCCGCCCCGGGAAATCGAAGCCAAAACATAGCGCGTACAAGCGCTACCCTCCAAGCTAACTAGGCTAGGCCGAAGTCACTTTTCGGCGGAGGGGTCAAAGTTGGTCCCAAAACTTACCGTGGGTACCAGGCGACTATAAAGTTGCTGATCCGTCTGCGTTGCTTCATGGAACATCCTGGCATCTAACTGGGCAGCTGCCAGATTATTAGCCGCAGTGACAGCATGTATGTCCCCGGTGAGGTGAAGATTGAACTCTTCCATAGGTATAACTTGTGAGTATCCACCGCCCGCAGCACCCCCTGTAGAGAGAAATAAGTTACTGGTGATATTCGGTAAACTGTCTGGCTAATGGACGTTAAACAGAGAGTAGACGAGTGTCTGGCCGTGGGACTACAAACAGGGAGGAGAACAGCTAACCCTAACCAGCCGAGGTAGCTCGCAGTTCTTCAAAAGGTTCTCTCTGCTATTAAAGAATAAGCACAAGTTCTCTCGATGGTTGATTGCTGTTAGGGACGGGCAAAGTAATCTTGTATTTCACCAACCCTCCTCGGTACTGCTACACCGCTACAACAACCAGCAAATTGAAAAGGTATTTAATATCCTCCCATGGTTTCTAAATTCTATTTTACCTTTGATCCCAAATGTGGGTCCCTGGGAAGGTTGGCGTACACAGGCGAACGTGTAACCAAAATCTAGAAGGAGTAATTTTAGGAACAAAATCTAGAAGGAGTAATTTTGGGACCAAAATCTAGAAGGAGTAATTTTGGGACCAAATCTAGAAGGAAAGCAGCGACAGATGGAAGGACGATCACAAAATCTACGAACTGTTTTTATGTTTCTTTGTCGTAGGTACAGAAAATTCTGGGTTTCACTCGTTAATTACGTTTTTCGGTTTAAGCCCTTTTATTGCCTTGGAAAATAGGTCCTTAATATACAGTACAGAAATATCAGGGCTTTGCATAGAAAAAAACCGCAAGAGAGAGATAGTAAGAGAGGGAGAGAGATCACTTACCCAGCGACCACAATATATTTTCCATCCTGAACACGTTTGAGTCGATCCAGACCGCAAGAGAGAGATAGTAAGAGAGGGAGAGAGATCACTTACCCAGCGACTACAATATATTTTCCATCCTGAACACGTTTGAGTCGATCCAGAACTTCGGTGCTGATCTTAGCCTTGGATCTACCGTAGCTGCTAACTTCACTCACATGAAGACCTATCTCCTGGGCTAACTGGTTGATATCCTTGGGATCCTGAGCTCGGGCTATGTCAATGTCACTGGGTACCTGAACAATGAGACGACCGAAAAGAGAAAATTCAATTAATATGAAACTTAATAATGACAGAGATATCATCGAAGATTGGCCATCCAGTCAAAGGAGCACCAGGATGGAGGGAGTGGTACTCACGAGACTCAGGATTAGCCACACTCGATTGACCCACAAACGCCTTTTCACCCGTGATTCCCGTGAAGTACAAGCCCTGTCAGTGTGGGGATATCCTCCAATACATACGAGTATATCCTTATCTGTGTTATCAACGATATATTACCTATACGAAAATTTACCTACACCATTTACAAAGGAGAAAAATGGAACAATTAAAATTAAATGGTTTCAAAATTCCAATTGATTTTTGGTCGCCCTAGCCCGTACGTGTGATTTTCACTCGCTAAATTTAAAAAAAAAAAAGATAGCTTTGATGAAAGGATTTTGATGAAGTTTGGCAAAAAAGAAAAAAAAAGAAACTTTCTCATCTGAATTTGGGTTAGATCGAGCCTTCGGAGGTGCCCTTTTTCAGAGGTTCTACATTGAGTTCAATGAACTACAAGGAATATCAGTAACTGGTAACTGGACCGGCTGGTTCCTCCCTTTGTTTGTAATTTCTTGTATTTGTGTGATTGAATTATAACCAATAAAGGGTCATATACAAGTAGGTACCAAAATAGTGAACACCCACAAACCTGGTACAGGAGTAATCCAGGACGCCACATTCTTAGCTTCGGCATATTGAAAGGTATCGGCGAGGCGGTAGTTCCAATAAAGTGTGACTTACCGGTGATTGGAGGTTGAGTGGAAGAGTGTGCAGGTTCCACGAGGGTTTGAGGAGTCTATCAATATATCGTTCTGCAGACAGGACAGTGTTGTTCATCAGCATTGCCACTGTCATGGGACCTACACCACCTGGAGAGAAAAATGGAACATTTAAAATTAAATGGTTTCAAAATTCAAATTGATTTTTGGTCGCCCTAGCCCGTACGTGTGATTTTCACTCGCTAAATTTAAAAAAAAAGATAGCTATTAAAGGATTTTGATGAAGTTTGGCAAAAAAAGAAACTTCATCTGAATTTGGGTTAGATCGAACCTTCGGAGATGCCCTTTTTCAGAGGTTCTACCTACAGTTCAATGAACTACAAGGAATATCAGTAACTGGACCGGCTGGTTCCTCCCTTTGTAATTTCTTGTATTTGTGTGATTGAATTATAACCAATAAAGAGTCTAAATAAATAAATACAAGTAGGTACCAAAATAGTGAACACCCACAAACCTGGTACAGGAGTAATCCAGGACGCCACATTCTTAGCTTCGGCATATTGAACATCTCCCACCAGTTTCTGGCCTGAGGCTTTGCTTGCATCCGGTACAGAATTAATACCGCAGTCTATAACCACAGCGCCTGGCTTTATCCAATCACCTGGAAACGAATTTTTACTGAACTTAAAAATAAATCAGATATCAACAATCTCCATAGAATAAAGCAACAAGGGAAGTAAAAAGCAAAGTTACAAAATAAAAACGGCGATGAAACACTCATCTTTTAAATATGTAATAATAAAAAAAAGTTCTGCCTTGTAAGCTCTAAGTCATAGGTTCGATTTCCGCCCGGGACGATAATATTCGTTCTCGGAATGGCTGCCTTTCTCCTATCCTGTCTTGCTTTTCTATTCGGGACGATGGACCTTAGAAGTTGCAGTTCCCTCTATCAAACCTCTTTAAAAAAGTTTTTTTCTTCTTTTAAAGTGTTCCATCGCCATATCCCTTTCATTTGGTTGAGTTCCCTTACATGCACAGTTTCCAAGTCCCTTATGACCAGTCTACTGAGCTTGGATCGTAGGGGGCCTGCTTTGTAAGCGCTAGGCCGTGGGTTCGATTTCCGCCCGGAACGGATAATGTTCGTTCTCGGAACGGCTGGCTTTCTCCTATAAAAAAGATTGTCTCACCTTTGACATACTCGGGTTGGCCAATACCCACAACCAAAATGTCTGCAGACTTGACCACATCTTGAATGTTCTTTGTCTTGGAACGGAATTTTACTAACGTTAAAAACAAATCAGATTTTTTGTTAGGTTTATATTAGACATCCTATGTACCTATTAACATTATTTCTTACCGTTTATATTATTATGGTGAAGACAATAAAAGTATCAGATATCAATTTTCATAGAATGAAACAACAAGGAAAGTAAAAAGCAAAGTTCTTCCTTGTAAGCGCTAAGTTATAGGTTCGATTTCCAACGAATTTTATCCTGAACGGATAATGTTCGTTCTCGGAACGGCTGGCATTCTCCTGTCCTGTCTTCATTTCTCTTCGATTTCGGGACGATGGACCTTAGCAGTTGCAGTTCCCTCTATCAAACCTCTTTAATTTTCTTCTTTTAAAGTGTTCCATCGCCTTATCCCTTTCATTTGGTTGAGTTCCCTTACATGCACAGTTTCCAAGTCCCTTATGACCAGTCTACTGAGCTTGGATCGTAGGGGGCCTGCTTTGTAAGCGCTAGGCCGCGGGTTCGATTTCCGCCCGGAACGGATAATGTTCGTTCTCGGAACGGCTGGCTTTCTCCTATAAAAAAGATTGTCTCACAATGTCTCACCTTTGACATACTCGGGTTGGCCAATACCCACAACCAAAATGTCTGCAGACTTGACCACATCTTGAATGTTCTTTGTCTTGGAATGACATACGGTCACTGTGGCATGCTTCCATTTCAGCAACTCTGCAGCCGGAGTGCCCACTATCTTACTGCGGCCTAGGACTACAGCATTGGGGACTTGACCACATCTTGAATGTTCTTCGTCTTGGAATGGCATACGGTCACTGTGGCATGCTTCCATTTCAGCAACTCTGCAGCCGGAGTGCCCACTATCTTACTGCGGCCTAGGACTACAGCATTGGTGCCGGCTATTGTCACGTTGGTTCTGGGAGAGAAAAATAGAAAATGTAAAAAATAATAATGAAAAAAATCATAGCTTTTTTAATGTAAAAATTACAATATAATACATGACAAATTAAGTAAGGAAGAGTGTAAATATCACAGAAAGAATTCAGACTGAGGTCTGGCAGACCCCACCTCACTGTAAATAAGTATCGGAAAAAAGTAACCTTGCCAATTGAGGGTGAATAAGGTATGTATATCTTCTTCTTCCTCGCCTTTTCCCGTTTTCAGACTAAGTCGGCGTTTTTCGTCAGCCTCTTAATCAGCCCTAGCTAGGGTGATTGCTGTGGGCTGACGTTTGGTTTTGGACACAATTTTTTTTTACGAGTGGATGCCCTTCACTCGACCTTTGCTATTTCTTTAGCAAGTGAAATTTCGAGCTGAGATACTCCCTGTTTAAAGTCCCCCAGCCAAATTAAGCTGGTCTACTCCCTGTTTAACGTTTCCAGTCAGACTGAAGGTATTTATATCTGTTAAATTAAATTACCTTTTGATAAGCTCCAGTACGCCATTAGGTGTGCAAGGTATAAACCCGTTCATGTCTCCAATAGCTACTCGACCTTCATTGATAGTGTTTAACCCATCGACATCCTTCTCTGGTGACACGGAATCAGTGACTAGCATGGCATTGATATCGTTGTCTGAATCTAGAGGCATCTGAACTATGATGCCGTGGACTGAAGGGTCCTCATTGAGCTTCTTAAGACGGGACAGTAGCTGGAATAGGAAGAGGTAAATTTGTACTTCAGTCTTAGGATCGACTCAATTGTTGTATGGTTTGCCTGTTGGCACGATCGGAGCCAATTTTAACCCAAACTGATAAGGTAAGGTTCGTTCTCAGAACAGCTGGATTTCTCCCATTCCGTTTCTCCTTCTACTCGATTTCAGAACGAGAAGTGCTTCCGGTGTTACAGTTTTATTTATCCAACCTCTTAAAATACATTACTTAGTCTGGCTAGGGGACCTTAAACAGCGAGAAGACCAGTGTCTTGCTGTGAGACTATAACATTTATCCAACCTCTTAAAATACATTATTTAGTCTGGCTAGGGGACCTTAAACAGCGAGAAGACCAGTGTCTTGCTGTGAGACTATAAGCCTGGCTAGCTGGAGGTTACAAAGGGTTTATCATGCTTTAAAGGAAAAGCACAGGTCCTCATGGTGGTTGACTGCGGTTCGGGACGCGCCAAGTAATCTCGGGTAGAGACCATCAACTCCTCTCGGTGCTGCAGACAAATACATTCTTTCCTTATCATAGAATAATGAAAGTAAAAAGCTCACCTCAATCTCAGTGATAGACCGAGGTAGTTTGACATGCTGAGCGTCTATCCCGATTTCCTTGGCGGCTTTCATTTTCATTCGAATGTACACATTGGAGTCTTCTCTACCTCCTACTTGGACGATGGCCAAACCAGGCTCAAAATCTGGCAGACGTTCCTTGAGCTTCTTCACTCGCTCCTTAAGGCCTTCCCGGATATCTCTGTAAGTAATAGAAAGGAATAAATAACAGAGAGTTTTTACAACCAAAATTAACGTCCCGTTAATTGAACTCTTTGACGTTATTTGACGAAAACTTGTTCCTGCGCATGAGTAGAAAAGTTTTCGTCAAATGACGTTAAAGAGTTCAGTTGCCGGGACGCTAACTTTGGTTGCAAAAACTGTAATAATAAATTCTTTTTTGCATTTTAAATTCATAAACATCAATTATTGCCCTGGGCAAACTCTGCCATCAAACATCAATCAAGGAAAAGTGGAATTTGTCCCGTAAAATTAAAATAATAATTTTTTAATAGGTACGTAACCCTCGGGTCTACAGATTCTGGTTGAAGTGTTAGTTGACTTTTGATGTAGACTTTGCTGTTTTGTAAATAGGTAATGAGATGAACAAACACTCAAACATGAACTTGTAGATCCGGGACGTAAGTTAAGTGAGCGATTGCTGACTTACCCTGACACTGCTGTTCCAGATAAGATCTGAGCTTGCTGCTGTACTGCTGATTCTGCCATGATGACTGACACCGTGATGTTAGTTGACTTTTGATGTAGACTTTGCTGTTTTGTTGACAGATAGGTAATGAGATGAACAAACACTCAAACATGAACTTGTAGATCGGGGGCGTAAGTTAAGTGAGCAATTGCTGACTTACCCTGACACTGCTGTTCCAGATAAGATCTGAGCTTGCTGCTGTACTGCTGATTCTGCCATGATGACTGACACCGTGATAATCTGCAGCAGAGAAATGTTCACATCAATAAAGATCAAGAAGTAAGGGCAGTAGAAGGAGCTGGAAGAACACAGACCTACGAGTAAAAAAATCAAGCAATTGAGTAGCTTGATTTTTTTATATATCTATACATATGGTAAAGCAGAGCCTTTTCACAACTTTTGTGAATATCACAGCATAACTTAGTGCCTCTTTTACAATCAATTTCCATATTTCAATAGTCTTTTTACACTGGTAATGCCGTCACTGGTCACTACTCGATTGAGGTAGCTACTCAATTGCCCTCACCCTGTTCAGTGCGCCCCAAACTCCAGAGCCGAGGGTCCACACAGTGATGTAAGGGGCCCTGAATAGAAGGTATGTACCTATTATACAACGGCCAATAGGTACATTATTACATGTAATATTTTTATCTTTTCCCCAGCTTTACATAAGGGACTTACATAACACTGATTAATTATGTAAGACTACGTATAGATCAAGAAGAAAAGGTACCTAGTAGCAAAGAAAAAGCAAGGAGTTCTACTCAGAAATGCGTTTGATGCTTGAAACTTACCTATCCAAAATTCAAAAAATAAAATTGGAAAACACGAAAACAGACCAAATAAAATAGAAAATACGCCGTTTAAAATTGATAAGTATAAAAGTGAAAATTAGATTTAAGTTTTTCGATTTTCGAAAGGCGACACACAAAATAAAAATTGACAATACTATTGACTATTAAAAAAAAAAAAAAAAATCAATATAATCTCTCGAGCTTTATTCTAAAATAAATTCAAAGAATATCCGTGTGTGAGTACCTACGTACAAGTTCTAAATGTTACTGATTGGACCATCTCAGCAAGCCGCTGATAACATGGGGCCTTGTAATATAACAACAAGATTCTATAGAGGTAACAACATCCATATTAATTCAGACTGTTTATCAAGTTATATCTACAGGGTCTATAAGAACTTTGAAAGGGGGGAAATAAATATTAAAAAAAAAAAAAAAAAAAAAAAAAAAAAAAAAAAAATTCTTTCTGTCCAAGCTGATTTTTTCATTCCTACAAGCTCCCTTCCTGGGCGGCTGGCCCAAACTGATTTTAGATTCAGCAGGGACAGGTCCCCTCCTCCTGGACAAAAAGAAGAGAAGATCATGAAATCTTTGGACGAGCCGTTTCCTCCTCAGTCCACACAAAATTTGGCTTTTGTCGCCAAAGTTTCAAGGATTCAGCTCTCAAAAAGTGCTTAAAAGTACAAATGATTTTTTTTTTCAAGAGGTTTGTCAGAGGGAACTGTAACTGCTAGGGTCTTATCGTCCCGAAATCGAAGAAGTACAAATGAAAATTAATGATTAATTTTGAGAGCCCCGATTTGCATTGCTTCTGAGGTGTTTGTTGGAAATAAGACACCCCTATTGTGATAAACACGAAAGTCACATATTTTGTGAGGCACCTACTAACATTTGAAACACCCCGAATATTAGAGATTGTATTTGCGAATAGAGTTGATATAGGTACTTGCTCAGTCCTACAGATAATTTAAGGAGGGGACAGACGACTAGAGAAGGAGAATGAAGAGATATAATGGGACAAAATACTAAAACAACATATGTCTGCCTCGCCTCCGTGGTGCAGAGGTCAAAGCGCTTGTCTAGTAAACAGAAGGGCGCAGGTTCAATCCCAGCCGAGGTGTGGAATTATATCATTTATTTGAGATTTGGCAACATACCAATGGACCTCTAAGGGTCAAGTGGTAGAGAATACCTTCGGCGCGGCATTCCACTCAAGAGTCTATTATAATGGGACAAAAATATTAAACTAAAACAACAAGGTATATGATTCCTATGTTCACGAAGTCAATAAGTAAAATGATTAAAATAGGCATCCAACAAAATAATATTGGTAGCGTAGAGTTATGTAGGTATGTAAATTCAGTCATACTTATAGGTTACTAATATCAGGAATAATAGCTGTAAAGGTTCGTCCACACCACCGTCGATCGAAGTCAATCGATATCGCCTGAAACCCATATAAAGTAGGTAAGATCAAAGTATTTTGGTAGAAAAAGTTTATAGTGTGGAAGGTTCTCAAGCTTCCTACCTACCTTGGAATCGTAGGGTCGCCTTTCAAAGGGCAACAACTTGGCAAAACTACTGTAATGGGTTTTCCTGAGCTTTATTAACATACTATCAATATGTCACGAACTTTGAACGTCTTTCAAAGGGGAGAGGGAGGAATTACCTAGTAGGTAACTAATAATAGTGCCACGAATTGGCATATTGAACATCTCCCACCAGTTTCTGGCCTGAGGCTTTGCTTGCATCCGGTACAGAATTAATACCGCAGTCTATAACCACAGCGCCTGGCTTTATCCAATCACCTGGGAACGGAATTTTACTAACGTTAAAAACAAATCAGATTTTTTGTTAGGTTTATATTAGACATCCTATGTACCTATTAACATTATTTCTTACCGTTTATATTATTATGGTGAAGACAATAAAAGTATCAGATATCAATTTTCATAGAATGAAACAACAAGGAAAGTAAAAAGCAAAGTTCTTCCTTGTAAGCGCTAAGTTATAGGTTCGATTTCCAACGAATTTTATCCTGAACGGATAATGTTCGTTCTCGGAACGGCTGGCATTCTCCTGTCCTGTCTTCATTTCTCTTCGATTTCGGGACGATGGACCTTAGCAGTTGCAGTTCCCTCTATCAAACCTCTTTAATTTTCTTCTTTTAAAGTGTTCCATCGCCTTATCCCTTTCATTTGGTTGAGTTCCCTTACATGCACAGTTTCCAAGTCCCTTATGACCAGTCTACTGAGCTTGGATCGTAGGGGGCCTGCTTTGTAAGCGCTAGGCCGCGGGTTCGATTTCCGCCCGGAACGGATAATGTTCGTTCTCGGAACGGCTGGCTTTCTCCTATAAAAAAGGTCTCAATGTCTCACCTTTGACATACTCGGGTTGGCCAATACCCACAACCAAAATGTCTGCAGACTTGACCACATCTTGAATGTTCTTTGTCTTGGAATGACATACGGTCACTGTGGCATGCTTCCATTTCAGCAACTCTGCAGCCGGAGTGCCCACTATCTTACTGCGGCCTAGGACTACAGCATTGGTGCCGGCTATTGTCACGTTGGTTCTGGGAGAGAAAAATAGAAAATGTAAAAAATATAACAACTTGGCAAAACTACTGTAATGGGTTTTTCTGAGCTTTATTAACATACTATCAATAAGTCACGAACTTTGAACGTCTTTCAAAGGGAGAGGGAGGAATTACCTAGTAGGTAACTAACAATAGAGCCACGAATTGAAGAAATTAAGATATTTTTGATACTGATTAAGTGATTAAAATAAGTTGGTAGGTACGCAAAAAGCTTCGTATAAAATTAAGTAAAATGTTTGATGTTTTCACAATTTTATCAGTTTTGGTACTCCTACAATCAAGTACGTTAATTAGAACAATAATTAGAAAATACTGACACTTCAAATCACATATAATTTCGCTCGATCATAATTTTGTCAACTTTCTTGAAAGCTCTCTTATTGGTAACATAGTGAGAAATACACCAAATACAAAAGAACACTGCACCAATCAATTTGGTCACTGATGTGGTTAAACCAATCAAAACCATGTTCACGTTACAATCCGAACGAATTATTTGGCTAGTAAAATTAAAAAAGGCTTCTATCAATACAAAGGTAACAAAATTGGTTAATAGTTCTCAAAATCTACTAAAAGAGGAAAGGTAATAGAATTATTACAAGTATTAATAATAATAGTAGGTATCTGTTTCCTATAAGATCAGATTCAAAACTAACAGAACATGGGAAATCGTAGCGATTTTATTTTCACTAAATGAACGCATTGGAAAAATCGCAACTCCAAAAATCCATCAAAGGTGAATGATTGACATCATTTACATTCCCAGTGATGTAAATAGCACAGGAAGGAAACACAAATTCCTACTATCAAGATTAAAATAAACAACACTATCGTCATAGAGGTAGTAGTCAAGATGAAGAATGAAAATAGTTACGAAACCCCTACTCAAAATACGTAGGTTACCAATACATATTTTTCTGTGATAAGTTGATAACGAAAGAAAAAACACTGTCAAAATAAATAAGTAATTGATTGACATCATTTACATTCCCAGTGATGTAAATATCACACGAAGGAAACATGAATTCCGACTATCAAGAGTAAAATAAACAACACTATCGTCATAGAGGTAGTAGTCAAGATGAAGAATGAAAATAGTTACGAAACACCTACTCAAAATACGTAGGTTACCAATACATATTTTTCTGTGATAAGTTGATAACGAAAGAAAAAACACTGTCAAAATAAATAAGTAAAAGGTTACCAATACATATTTTTCTGTGATAAGTTGATAACGAAAGAAAAAACACTGTCAAAATAAATAAGTAAGAAAACAAACGAGTGACGTTATTGTATTTTCGTATAAAAAAGAATATTGGAATAGAAATAATAATTTTATCTAAATTTTCAATTTAATCGGGTGGAAAAAAATCTACCAACTAAAGTTTGCCGTTGTCTTCGAATGTCCTCTTTAATATGTCTAAAAGATACCTACTTCCACTGCCTCTTGTAATCCAGCCATAAGGGATGTTTTCTTCGTACCCATATAAAAATTGGTTAGAATAAAATATCAACCATCCAATTACATTCAAATGGAGAAGCAATATCAATGCGAAAGCTTCAGCCTGTCTTTTATCTCTGAACCTTTTTATGGATTTCTTAAATATTCTGATACATTCACAAACAAATGGACTTTTTCCATTTGCTTGGATAACAATGTATTTGCTTACAAGGTACCTACCTTACCTATCTATGAGTATTAGTTTTATCAGTATGGCTATTGGTTAAACCGTTAAAAGAACAATGTTAAGTTTAGGTAGTTATTTTTATCATGCCTGAACTTTGACTAGATCTTATCAAACACACACCCATCAAATAATGCAAATGCTTCTTAGTGCATAAGAGTGTTCACTGTGTACAGTACACGTGTGTAGCATTACTTAGTATTAAACAGGTGATGAACTTTCATAAGCATAGAAAAAATATTTCCGGACATTATGGGGAGAGTATTAGGGAATAGCCTCTACTTGAAATTTCTATAGCTTTGCTTTTCTAACAGATTGTTTCATTTTGTCTCAAAAAGAGTTCAGTTCAAGGCTAACTACTCGTGCTCAGACCTAGTTCTCAGGCTCTTTCCGCCACACACGTTCTGAATGTCTGACAGACCTGGGTATGTCAGATGGTCTGAACTTGAGTCTCGGGCATTACACAACCATTAGACTATGGAACTGACAGTACATGTGTAATCTCTTGACCCTCCTAACCTGGCTTGGATTAAACAAACATATTATTGGATTCTCAACTTACGTATATACTTGGTATGATGCATTGTTGTGAGCAGTCAACAATCATGAAAAAATGGAAAAACAATTTGAAAGTGAAAATAAATTTCCAAAAAAACACCGCGCTGGGTTTTTCAGCAAACCGAGTTAGGTCGTGAACATTTGCGGGAAATCATTTTCAATCTTCAAATTCGTAAACAGTAAAACAACACTTGGGACTTGTGAGAAAATGTACTCAATTTCCGAAAATGCTTAGACGCAATTCAAAGTGCATTTTTTGTTTTAAACACACAATAGATCTAAGTTGTCATTAGATATAATGACTGGTCTTTCAGCCTTTGAGTAGATAAAAGAAACTTGATGGTCTTACCTTTGACAAGCCAGAGTGGTGTATTTTGTTGTGTTGAATTTACTTGGACGAAAAGAAGATAAGACTGGGAGTAAACTCTAGTGAATTAATTCCAAAGAACCAAAAGGTCGAGTTAAAAATCCAGAAATGACCTAAATTCACCAAACTCACCAAAGTTCCAAGTAAAATGTAAAATCAAGTAATCCAAGTATCCAAGTTCAATAGTTCATAAAAATCAAATGAAAAATAAAAAAAAAGTAAAAGTTAAACATAAACAAGTCGATGGTACTAAAAACACTCACCCCTGAACCCAGCGCTAGTGTCACCTATCACTGCGACGTTGTCAGATGTCTTGATTTTTCAAAGAGGTTTTCTTAGAGAGGGACTTTGTCCAAAAATTAATCGTTTTCAAATTTTCAAGTACCTAGGTATAAAATCTGTTTAAAACCCAATGAATAGGTTTAAAAAAAATACCAAAGTTAAAAAATCATGTCCACTCTCTCATCCACGTTTAAAAAAAATCTATCCAACTTCACTTTGAACTTTGAAAGTTCAAAACCTCCGATCGTAGACATCGAGCCTCAGAGGTTTTTTCCCCTCAACGCTGATGCTGATTTCGCTGATCAATCTTGATTAGTTGATGTTGATGTCGATTAGTCTCAACACAAGTCCTCGTAGGTGCTTTGATTTTCTCATCCATTTAGTCTGTATAAAGTTCATTGACATCTCTATGTCCCTATGAATTCGGACCTTACACTAGAAGATGGTCTTGATTAGTTGATGTTGATGTCGATTTTTGATAAGAAAAAAATTAAAAATTTACCGTGTTGTGTTACTGATAAGAGAAGCTGTTGGCTTCTGATAAGACTGAAGGCATTTTTTTATCTTGTAACAAATCTTAAACCGTTTTGTTTTCTTATCTTAATGTGAATTAAATGTGTACTTTTAATGATCTACCTACACCGGGGGGTAACATGGTCCCAGTCTCCCAGTAATGCGATAGAAAAAAAAGAGACTTGTAATACGGGGGAACAGGGGTTTAAATCTCAGTATTCAGAAGCAAAACTTAGTATCGAAAACTTTATCAAAAGCCAGAATTCACAAGAAGGAAATTTCCCAACCCTGCCTTGCTTCATATCAAAATTGGAGAAACTGTCCAAGAGGCATGTACATACCTACTCGTAAGTATCAACTACTACACTACTACCCATGTAAGTAAATTCAAAGTCGTCCATTTATAACTTAAATTTCGCTTTGTTCAATTTTTTTTTCACCTACGGTTCCACCACTGTTTGTTACTACACGTACATTTTTGTTGAACAATGAGCGAGGGAGTAATGTAGACATAGCTTACATGCACATTATTGGGTATATTAAGTCAACATTACCATGCAACATTTGATTCTCCTTACAACACTGTTAGGTACCAGTAATCGTAACTGACCTACTATAGTCAACAAAGAATACAATGACCAAAGCGCTCCTAACAGTCTCCTTTTAAGCGGAATAAATAAATAGTATTTAAAGTATTCTTTTTTAATGGTATTAATTTGATCAATTAAAGCATTTGCAAATGTCCACCTCCAAATAGAACTAATATTTTTTATTTTAGTTTCTATTTTACGTCGCTACAGGGAATCGAACCACCAGGCCCTGGATTACGAGTCCAATGTTTTACCACTGAGCTACTGGTTATTATTATTCTATTCTGCACATTTCATTTTCTATCCTTCATTTCCCTCTCCTATTCTAGGACCTGAGCAGTCACAAACAACATTAATATACACTCAATACAACAACTAATTACATTATACATACAAATATTGAATATCAAAATGGAGGAAAAAAGTCGTCAAACTTATCTAAGCATATACACTCAATACAACAACTAATTACATTATACATACAAATATTGAATATCAAAATGGAGGAAAAAAGTCGTCAAACTTATCTAAGGGAATACATTTAAAACATGGGATAAACTTTCTCTAAATGCTCCAAATTACACTAATAAACAGTTTAGAATTCATATGAAATTCTATTTCATAATTCCACCATATACATTTAATGGCCGATCTTACTGCTTGTTCCATTGTTCCTTTATTATTGCTATTCCATATTCCTTTCCCTACTATTCCATAAAATGTAATGTTATTACCAATCAAATATATAAGACCTTGTTTAGACTGCGAGAGTAAAGGGACTTTTCAGTCCTATGCTGGTAGTATAAACAAGGTATATTCATTCATTCATTCATACTGCTGAGAGTTCACACAGTGTCAAGGGTTTTCTTTGCTGTCACCCATTTTTTTTTTTTTTTTTTAATAATAATTTATTTTCAATTAGAGAGAACAATGATAGTGACAAAAACAAAGAAAGAGATGAGGGAGGGATGAAAATGGAATTAGGACATTTTTTTTTTTTTTTTTTTTTTTTAAGGGAAATTTTTTTTTTTTTTTCCCTTTTTTTTTAACAAACCAGGGATTTTCAAAATCTCGGGCTA
>NW_007377782.1:185727-199361 GCF_000475195.1 Diaphorina citri
TTTTAAGAGGAAATTTTCTTTTTTTTTCCATTTTTTTTTACACAGACCAGGTATTTCATAAACTCTGGATCAACTGAAAACTCTCTGGTAAGATCGGTTGCCCGAGGTAATATCTGTACAATGGAAAGAAAAGGATACAAGGGTTTGCCATGGGCAGGATTATCACAAGATGTCAATACGAGGGCGGTACTGAAGTTTCAGAGGGGGAGTTCGAAAGCGCCACCTGGTGATGTAGACAAACTTGAGAGTGTGATCTTTGCCGAGTAGCTCATCATTGCACAGGATGTCAATCTGAAATCCAAATCATTGATCAAAATTCAATCCATACATAGACATTGTACAGACAAAGGAGTCAAAAGCCAGCCTTTAAAATAATAATTAGCAAGGTTTTAACTATAAAATTTACACCTATTCTGTACCGAATACATAAGACCTTGTTTAGGCTGTGGGAGTAAAGGGGCTTTTCAGTCTCATTTTAGCAGTATAAACAGGGTATATTCTATTCTTTTCATAAAAGGAAATTGTAACAACAAAAGTCTCATCATCCCAAAATTGGATAAAATAGAATATAAACCTTGTTCATCCTGCTGGGATAGAACTGAAAAGTACCTTTACCCCAGCAATCTAAGGCATGCCATGATAAAGCCAGCCTTTCCAAGAACAAACCTTATCTCTGTTTAAGATAAGGTGTGCCCTAGGTGGGAATCAAACCTGAGACCAGCACTTACAAGACAAGTGTGCTACCTTCCAAGCTAAGTAGGCTGGTTCATGGTTTGACTTGATTATTTAATATTATTATTGATTACTTGCAATTTTCATCCATAACAAATATCATTTGATCCAGCAAGAACATTTAGAATACCCACCTCTTTATATTTGCTCTTCTCATCTAGGAGTTTCAAAGCTACAAACTTCTTGAGATGAGTAATAGTAGCTTGTGATGACAGACGTATGAACCTCTTTTTGAGTGTTTTCAAACTGGATGTGGTGGCAACACTGCATTCCAAATACACATTAACCTGAAAGTAATGGATTGGAAATGTTAGGACTTGGAATAAACAGAGTTCTAATTGTACAAGTAAATTTAAGTGGTAGAAAGTGTTAGGACAGTGACAGGGTAGAGTCGGTAGAGAGTCTAGTATCAAGGACTTTTTCTTCAAACCATTCAATATGTAGATTGCAGAACTGTATACAATCTCGTTTTGTAGTTACTTTTTTCCAAAGAATTATTCATCTTTCTTGACTCTGGTACCTACCTTGGTATAACATTTTTAGCTTCCTACTCCTAAACATTAAAATTTAGGTATTCTTACCTGCTCATCTAGCCTATGATAGTCAGAATTGACTTGATCTGTATTCTCTTCTTCTTCATCCTCCAACAGTAGATCTTTAGGACATGGCAAGCCTCGTATACGATAGAACTCCCTTTCTCTTTTCATTTCATTTGCCTGGAGGTTGGGTACAAGCTTGTACACCAAATCCTGCATTGTTCTATCAAAGCTGATGTACTGTAGAGGGTGTGACTGGTGGATGATGATGTTACATGATGGACACGTATTCTTTTCATCCAAATGTTGCACAAGACAACTCTTGCAAACTGCAAATTTTCCTCCTAGATTCTGATCCCAAAATTACTTCCTCTAGATTTTGGTCCCAAAATTACTCCTTCTAGATTCTGGTCCCATATTTACTCCTTTTTTTATATTATATTCCGTTCACAGAATCACCCCCACTCCATTAGGCGAGGGCAAGAGTACTACCACCATAGGATTAGCTCAGGCATTGGCCGCTCACAAACACAAGAACACGTTCGCCTGTGTACGCCAACCTTCCCAGGGACCCACATTTGGGATCAAAGGTAAAATAGAATTTAGAAACCATGGGAGGATATTAAATATTTGCTGGTTGTTGTAGCGGTGTAGCAGTACCGAGGAGGGTTGGTGAAATACAAGATTACTTTGCCCGTCCCTAACAGCAATCAACCATCGAGAGAACTTGTGCTTATTCTTTAAAAGCAGAGAGAACCTTTTGAAGAACTGCGAGCTACCTCGGCTGGTTAGGGTTAGCTGTTCTTGTTCTCCTCCCTGTTTGTAGTCCCACGACCAGACACTCGTCTACTCTCTGTTTAACGTCCATTAGCCAGACAGTTTACCGAATATCACCAGTAACTTATTTCTCTCTACAGGGGGTAAGCAGAGAGAATCTTTTGAAGAACTGCGAGCTACCTCGGCTGGTTAGGGTTAGCTGTTAGCTGTTCTCCTCCCTGTTTGTAGTCCCACGGCCAGACACTCGTCTACTCTCTGTTTAACGTCCATTAGCCAGAGAGTTTACCTAATATCACCAGTAACTTATTTCTCTCTACAGGGGGTGCTGCGGGCGGTGTTATTATTACTTTTAGCCCCGGGGTCATAAAGTGAGTTAGAAGACACGCTGCCCTCCAACTCCAAGCTAACTAGGCTGCTTAAGGCCGCGTCTTACGAAGTCGGATTTGGCTTCAGTTCTGGGTTGAACTAGGTATTAAATTAATTTTACTAAGTGTGGCTCAATCCTAGATTGATCTCACTTCTGATTTTGTCTAAATACGTCGAGAACTGATGCATTCTTAAGGTGTATCCAAACATAGTCGACCAGCCGTCGATCGACGAGGTGAATCTACCGAAACAGTATGGACGCTTCAGTTGACATCAATCGATGACCGGTCGACTATGTGTGGACACACTTTTTTAGGATCTGACTTTACCTAATATTTCACTGTATATACAATTGTACATGTACATGGTATCTTAAGGCTAAAAGAAATTGAGAAATCACATTGATCTCAGGTACCATAAGCTTTGTACAAAACAATTTTCTTCTTCTTCGCCTTTTCCCGTGTACAGACGGGGTCGGCATTTTTCGTCAGCCTCTCAATCAGCCCTAACTTAGGGTGATTGCTTCGGGCTGACATTTGGTTTTGGCTACAAATTGTACGAGCGGATGCCCTTCGCAATCAACCTTTGCTAAATCTTTAATCCAGGCTAATACACTCCCTGTTTAAAATCCCCCAGCCAGAAAGTCCTCTTTGTACAAAACAATACAGTAAATATTTCACCTTTTACTTCTACAGGGTCACACATGGCCTTGCTGCTTAGCGTGTAAATAAATAAATAACTTCTACAGGGTCTCACTGGAGCCATGGCCGTTCTGCTCAAGGATGCAGTACAGCCCAACCTCATGCAAACCCTAGAGGGTACGCCTGTCATGGTACATGCCGGGCCTTTCGCCAACATAGCTCACGGGTGTAGTTCAGTGGTTGCAGACCTGATAGCGTTGAAACTGGTCGGTGCTGAGGGCTATGTAGTGACAGAGGCGGGCTTCGGGTCTGATATAGGTAATTTGAAAAAGTTTTTGTCATTGAAAATAGTAGGTTTGTTGGTTTTGTCTCTGGATGCAATGTTATTTCATTGATATTATTAGTAATTTTGGACCAAGAAAATGGTTCCTGTTTTGGTTTAGTTAGGATGGTCGCCTGGTAATTTATTTTTCAAAAATTAAGTCGAAATTTTTACGTACCTATTACATATACCTACGGACGAACTACTCCGTTCAGGTATCAGAGGTCAACTCTAATTATTATTATTATTTTTTTTTTTCAGGGATGGAGAAATTCTTCAACATCAAATGCAGAACTTCAGGGAAGATACCAGACGCTGTAGTTTTAGTAACCACAGTGAGGGCACTCAAGATGCATGGTGGAGGACCCTCAGTGGTGTCGGGACAACCACTCAAACCTGAGTATACTGAGGTAAGTACTTCAACAGAACACCAGGCCCGTATTTAGAGGGGAGGACAGTTTTCTCCTATACTGTAAGCTAGACTCCCAATATTTGGAGCATCCACCGGTCGCTATGCTTATATATTATACATAGCTACTCATTCTCCTCACGAGGCTGTGAGTGGGCCCGCTACAGCCAGTCACGAAATCAACCATTTGCATGCTGCAATTTTTCTGATCCGGCCGGGAATCGAATCCGGGTCTCCCGCGTGCAAGGCGAGCGCAATGACCACTACGCCATAGGAGCTGACAAACAAAAGATTAATAAACCGTGTTATTATTATTAAATGTTGCATTTTTTTTTTTTTTATCTAAGCAACGTTTTTATTTGTAATTTTGAATTCATTCTGTACCAAATACATAAGACCTTGTTTATACTCCGGGAGTAAAGGACTTTTCAGTCTCATTTCGGCAGAATAACAGGGTATATTCTATTCTATTTACAGGAAAATTTGGATCTGGTACAGAAGGGTTGTGTTAATCTGGAAAAGCATGTCTCCAATGGACTGAAGTTTGGCGTTCCTGTTGTGGTAGCTATCAATGCCTTCAAGTAAGTAGAAGCTCCTACTTTTTGACCTTTTAGGCCGGGGGCCACAAAGTGATTAACTCTCGGTTCCTGTTTGGCCTTTTTTTTTACTTCAGATTCAGATTTTTGTAGCAACACTTTACACAGGATTCGACTTTCCAATCAAAACATGTACCTCAGCCACCCTAGTTAGCTTGGAGGCTAGCGCGCCTGCTTTGTAAGCGCTAGATCGGTTTAAACTCACTAATTTTAACTCTCGGTTTCTGTTTGGCCTTTTTTTTAAAGATTTTTTTTTACTTCAGATTTAGATTTTTGTAGCAGGATTCGACTTTCCAATCAAAACATGTACCTCAGCCACCCTAGTTAGCTTGGAGGCTAGCGCGCCTGCTTTGTAAGCGCTAGATCGCGGGTTTGATTCCAGTCCGAGTTTGACTTCATCCTAAACGGATAAGTTCGTTCTTGGAACAGCTGGCTTTCTCCTATCCTTTCCCCTTTTTTCCATTTTGGAACGATAAGGCCTCAGTAGTTACAGTTCCCTCTTATCAATCTTTGCTCTAAATACTTTTTCACAGTTTATTTAATTTGGATTTTCCGGCAAATTTTACACGGAATTTGACCACGTTTTCCTTGTGTTTAAACTATGGTGAATCCTGTTTAAACTATGGTGTTGTGTTGGGAATAGGGAAATGGATAGACAATATTTCATTTCCTCAATTTCTACCATAAAGCCATTGTTCAACTATCTTCCATAAGGAAAAACACGGCTCTTCCATACAGAAAATTTACACAAATGTACATCTTCCATTGTGTATATTTCAGGAGTGACACCCCCGCGGAATGGGAAATCATTCGCAAGGCAGCCAAACAAGCTGGAGCTCATGATGCAGTGGTGTGTGAGAATTGGGCCAAGGGTGGAGCTGGTGAAAATATTTATATCGGTCTTTTTTTTTTTCATTCCCAGGTGAAAGGCAAGAGGGAGTTCTCCATTATACAGAGGCGTCGTTTACTTCGTTTGGATATAAACAGGACAGATCCCAACACTCTGACCCCCGAAGAGATAACCAAGTTTGTAAGGTTGAACATTAATCCCGATACGATCAGCTGGCGGAGAGGTAAGAAGGTCTGGGGTTCGTATCCCCGGATGTCAAGTTTTTTTTTATAACAAAATACCTACTCAAATCTATTTATTTTTCTGTCGCCACCTATCTTTATGCTCTGACTATGCAGAGTGTCTGCCTTGTAAGCGCTAGGTTGCGGGTTTAAAAAAACATCTGTTCTTTTCAAGCAGAGAGAATCCTTTGAAACCATCAGCTGGCTAGGCTGGTTAGGGCTAGCTGTTCTTCTCCCTGTTTATAGTCGCACAGACAGACTACGGGATGACTATAGGTACACAATAGAGCAACCTCCGTGGCCGAATGGGTATCACACAAGGCTAGCACGCAGGAGGTCCGGGAACCGTCCCGGCGGGGCCGAGGTTTTTTTCGGCTCCGTGCTTGGAGTTCGGGGTGCACTCAGCCTCGTGAGGACAATTGAGTAGCTACTTTAATCGAGAAGCGACCAGTGGCATTACAAGTCGAAGAGACGAGCGATAATAAATACGATGATTGAGTAAATGATTGTAATACTGTTATACCCACAAAGTTGTGAAAAAGCTCTCTGCTGCTTTACCACAAAGATTCATGATTTTTTTTTTTTTTTTTTTTTTTAGGTACTACGAAACCCGTTATTTTTTTTTTTTCCTTCGGAAGATCACAGTAGGTCAGAGCCCCACCGAGAAGAACATGGAGCGATCGACTGGCTTTGACATTTCTGTGGCCAGTGAAGTAATGGCAGCTCTAGCTCTGTCCAAGAACCTGGAGGATCTCTACAATAGACTATCCAGAATGATGGTCGCCGAGGACAAGGAAGGCAGACCTGTCACTTTGGATGATTTGGTAAGGAAGTCTCTTTTTTACTTTCCTTATCCTATAGGAAGGAAAGTAATGTAATCGGGTCAAATTTTCGATGGTCAGTTTTTAGTGCCAAAGGGCAACTCACTAATTTTAACTCTCGGTTTCTGTTTGGCCTTTTTTTTAAAGATTTTTTTTTTTACTTCAGATTCAGATTTTTGTAGCAACACTTTACACAGGATTCGACCTTCCAATCAAAACATGTACCTCAGCAACCCTAGTTAGCTTGGAGGCTAGCGCGCCTGATTTGTAAGCGCTAGATCGCGGGTTTGATTCCAGTCCGAGTTTGACTTCATCCTAATCGGATAAGTTCGTTCTTGGAACAGCTGGCTTTCTCCTATCCTTTCCCCTTTTTCCCATTTTGGAACGATAAGGCCTCAGTAGTTACAGTTCCCTCTTATCAATCTTTGCTCTAAATACTTTTTCACAGTTCATTTAATTTGGATTTTCCGGCAAATTTTACACGGAATTCGACCACGTTTTCCTTGTGGTAGTTCCATGTTTAAACTATGGTGTTGTGTTGGGAATAGGGAAATGGATAGACAATATTTCATTTCCTCAATTTCTACCATAAAGCCATTGTTTAACTATCTTCCATAAGGAAAAACACGGCTCTTTCATACAGAATATTTACACAAATGTACATCTTCCATTGTGTATATTTCAGGAGTGACACCCCCGCCGAATGGGAAATCATTCGCAAGGCAGCCAAACAAGCTGGAGCTCATGATGCAGTGGTGTGTGAGAATTGGGCCAAGGGTGGAGCTGGTGCTGCCGACTTGGCTGATGCTGTTATCAAAGCCACTGAACTCAAGGATAAGCAATTCAAGTGAGTACCCTGTCTAGTGAGTACCAAATACATAAAATATTATAACAGTCATCGCCCAAGCAAAACCCTTCTTTGATTAAACTTACCTACTTTATCATGGACAAGCCCTGAAAAGGTGTGTTGAAAGCCCAGGAAAGCCGAGAAAAAAATCGCCTTTAACTCTTATGTTACAGATACCTATACGACATTCATGATCCTCTGCTCACCAAAATCCAAACAGTGGCCAGAGAAATGTATGGGGTACACAAAGTAGACTGTTAGACCTGTCACTTTGGATGATTTGGTAAGGAAGTCTCTTTTTTACTTTCCTTATCATATAGGAAGGAAAGTAATGTAATCGGGTCAAATTTTCGATGGTCAGTTTTTAGTGCCAAAACACATTTTGAGGTATTTCAGCCATTGGTCTGTGTGTGTGTCTGTCTGTCTGTAAACAAAATATCTCGAGAACGGTAAGAGCTATTATTATTACTTTTAGCCCCCGGGCTCATAAAGTGAGTTAGAAAACAAGCTGCCCTCCAACTCCAAGCTAACTAGGCTGCTTAAGGCCGCGTCTTACGAAGTCGGATTTGGCTTCAGTTCTGGGTTGAACTGGGTATTAACTTAATTCTACTAAGTGTGGCTCAATCCTAGATTGATCTCACTTCTGATTTGGTCTAAATACGTCGAGAACTGATGCATTCTTAAGGTGTGTCCAAACATAGTCGACCAGCCGTCGATCGACGAGGTGAATCTACCGAAACAGTATGGACGCTTCAGTTGACATCAATCGATGACCGGTCGACTATGTGTGGACACACTTTTTTAGGATCTGACTTTAACTAATATTTCACTGTATATACAATTGTACATGGTATCTTGAGGCTAAAAGAAATTGAGAAATCACATTGATCTCAGGTACCATAAGCTTTGTATAAAACAATTTTCTTCTTCTTCGCCTTTTCCCGTGTACAGACGGGGTCGGCATTTTTCGTCAGACTCTCAATCAGCCCTAACTTAGGGTGATTGCTTCGGGCTGGCATTTGGTTTTGGCTACAAATTTTATGAGCGGATGCCCTTCGCAATCAACCTTTGCTATATCTTTAATCCAGGCTAATACACTCCCTGTTTAAAATCCCCCAGCCAGAAAGTCCCCTTTGTACAAAACAATACAGTAAATATTTCACCTTTTACTTCTACAGGGTCACACATGGCCTTGCTGCTTAGCGTGTAAATAAATAAAATCAATATGTCACGAACTTTGAACGTCTTTCAAAGGGGAGAGGGAGGAATTACCTAGTAGGTAACTAATAATAGTGCCACGAATTGAAGAAATTAAGATATTTTTGATACTGAGTGATTAAAATAAGCTGGTAGGTACGCAAAAAGCTTCGTATAAAATTAAGTAAAATGTTTGATGTTTTCACAATTTTATCAGTTTGGTACTCCTACAATCAAGTACGTTAATTAGAACGTAATTAGCACGTTAATTAGAACAAGTACGTTAATTAGAACAATTAAAAAATATTGACACTTCAAATCACATATAATTTCGCTCGATCATAATTTTGTCAACTTTCTTGAAAGCTTTCTTATTGGTTACATAGTGAGAAATACACCAAATACAAAAGAACACTGCACCAATCAATTTGGTCACTGATGTGGTTAAACCAATCAAAACCATGTTCAGTTCAAAGGTACTATGGTGTAAATAACAAGCCAATAGTCTATTTGAGGTATTGCATTTATTAGTTTATTTTCAATTTGAGCCACTTATTCAAAGGTAGCACATCTGGCTTATTAGAGCTAGGTTTTGGGTCCAATTCCCACCAGGGGCAGATTTTATCCTTTACAGATCAGGTTTGTTCTTGGAACAGCTGGCTTTTGTAAAGTGCATTTTTTGTTTTAAACACACACTAGATCTAATCAAAGGCTGAAAGACCAATAATCTCATTATACCTAATGACAACTAAGTAGATAAAAGAAACTTGATGGTCTTACCTTTGACAAGCCGGAGTGGTCTATTTTGTTGAGGTTTTGAATTTACTTGGACGAAAAGAAGATAAGACTGGGAGTAAATTCTGGTGAATTAATTCCAAAGAAACAAAAGGCCGAGTTAAAAATCCAGAAGTGACCAAAATTCACCAAAGTTCCAAGTTCAAAGTTCATATAGGTAGTAAGTTCATAAAAATAATAATAATAAAAAAAAAGTAAAAGTTAAACAAGTCGATGGTACTAAAAACACTCACCCCTCAACCCAGCGCTAGTGTCACCTATCATTGCGACGTTGTCAGATGTCTTGAGTTTTCAAAGAGGTTTTCTTAGAGAGGGATTTTGTCCAAAAATTAATCGTTTTCAAATTTTCAAGTACCTAGGTATAAAATCTGTTTAAAACCCAATGAATAGGTTTTAAAAAAATTACCAAGTTAAAAAATCATGTCCACTCTCTCATCCACGTTTAAAAAAAAAATCTATCCAACTTCACTTTGAAATTTGAAAGTTCAAAACCTCCGATCGTAGACATCGAGCCTCAGAGGTTTTTTCCCCTCAACGCTGATGCTGATTTCGCTGATCAAATGATTAGTTGATGTTGATTTTTGATTTTGATAAGAAAAAAATTAAAAATTTACAAGTATATGAGTGTATGTTGTAATGTTGTGTTACTGATAAGAGATAAGAGAAGCTGTTGGCTTCTGATAAGACTGAAGGCATTTTTTTTATCTTGTAACAAATCTTAAACCGTTTTGTTTTCTTATCTTAATGTGAATTAAATGTGTACTTTTAATGATCTACCTACACCAGCAAAGGAGACTCATCAAAATGGGAATATTGGACTGTTAAGAATATTTTGATCTGATGCAATTTACACATTCTGGAATTCACATTAGTGGTAGTGAAGTGTTTTTCTTACAATTAGTTATACATATCAATTTATTTATGTAGACATCAGTGGGTAATCAAACTAATAATTCAATCATGCAGTACTTAACTAACATGCAATATTCTAGAACCTAGACCTCTTGCATTCTTTTGTGGAAATTGAATCATTAATGAAACTAATAGAATTTTCAATATGTTTTAGTGTTTCCTCATTTAAAAGAATCTCAAGACTTGCCCAGAGTTTTACCTTGTAAGAACTTTAACTGTGTTTTGTTTTTGATTTCAAAACCTAACCTAGCGAATCTGGAGTTTAATTGTAGTTATTGTGTTATGTAATACCATTTGGTCTTAATGAGGGTATTATTACTGGCTCCTAATTTATTTTATGAGAAATTTATTGTTTTCATTTCATAAGTGTTTCATTTCATGCGTGTGTTTCCTACATCCTTGCTGAAACTTACATGTGTGCAAGCATTCTGTGACAGTGGTTGCATCAATCAAATATCCTTTGCATATTTTACATGTCAAGATGTTATTCAGAGTTTTCACTTTTATTTTCTTCTTGTCTCCTTTGTCCAACATGTTGGATCAATGTCTTATAATTGCCAAGCTGAATGTTTATGATTTAAATCTGAAAAATTGAACATAACCAAAAACTCTTGTGGTGGATATTACAGCCCTATCTACTAAGTATTCAACACACAGCCTTTATCCTTCATTCAAAGGTACTATGGTGTAAATAACAAGCCAATAGTCTATTTGAGGTATTGCATTTATAAGTTTATTTTCAATTCAAGCCACTTATTCAAAGGTAGCACATCTGGCATATTAGAGCTAGGTTTTGGGTCCAATTCCCACCAGGGGCAGATTTTATCCTTTACAGATCAGGTTTGTTCTTGGAACAGCTGGCTTTTGGTAAATTCTGTGGTCATGACGTCATGAGTAAACTTGAGTCTTTCATGAAATCTCACAGAGGCTGCCTAAAGCGTAAAATCGTGCTACTGTTGTCAAAAACAACTACCAATCTAAGTTCTAAAAGCAACTTGAAGTTCCTAGATAGAATCGTATCGTAGATATCTTAGATAGTAAATTCTGTGGTCATTACGTCATGAGTAAACTTGAGTCTTTCATAAAATCTCACAGAGGCTGCCGAAAGCGTAAAATCTTGCTACTGTTGTCAAAAACAACTACCAATCTAAGTTCTAAAAGCAACTTGAAGTTCCTAGATAGAATCGTATCGTAGATATCTTAGATAGATGAGATTTACTATAATAATATCTATAGAATAAAATCATCTAGTTCTACATTACAATCACCCGTCACATTCGCTGCATTCCCTCCATACCGCCAACTTAACCAACTAAAATTTATGTAGCTCATCCGTTTTTTTATATATATATATAAATTAATTTTGGTTCTTATTTACTACTCATTTAAATTCACAATTTACCGGAGTTAGTAACGGAGTGGCTGATTGTATTGTTTTACCAATATTAGTGCCCACCTATTGGAAGTAACATTTGAACAAGGACACTTTGAGTAATAAATACGGAAAAGCTATTAATAATATTAATGACTATACTGCAAATTGCATGAAATAAATTTATTTTTGTATGAAGCAAATGAAGGGTGGTTTGAAGGTAGTTGACTAGGTACCTACAAACTCTTGGTGTTGTACCAACTTCCCTCAGGTCCATTGCAAGTAAGTATTTCAAATAAATACAGCTGATTAATATTATTTCATACAAAATTATTCAAAACAAGCAGAGGAAAATGGTAACTTACATGTGTGCAAGCATTCTGTGACAGTGGTTGCATCATGTGTTGTACCAACTTCCCTCAGGTCCATTGCAAGTATTTCAAATAAATACAGCTGATTCATATTATTTCATACAAAATTATTCAAAACAAGCAGAGGAAAATGGTAACTTACATGTGTGCAAGCATTCTGTGACAGTGGTTGCATCAATCAAATATCCTTTGCATATTTTACATGTTAAGATGTTATTGAGTGTTTTCACTTTTATTTTCTTCTTGTCTCCTTTGTCCAACATGGTGGATCAATTTCTTGTAATTGCCAAGTTGAATGTTTATGATTTAAATCTGAAAAATTGAACATAACCAAAAACTCTTGTGGTGGATATTACAGCCCTATCTACTAAGTATTCAACTAATGACTATTAAAATCACAGATTAAGTGAATGCATTATTGGTTGACAACAGACACAAACAATGCACTGCATCATCATTTAATCACGTGACTGGCGGTGTAATATTATTTTATTTGACATTCGGTCTTGAGATGTCAGACCAAATGTCAATTAAAATATCTACATAAAATAATTTTCTTCAAGTGCCTTACTCATATTTTCCTCAAACATCTTGTAGAACTTGTACTTGATTGAAGACTCGGCGACGAATCTTGAGATGTCAGACCAAATGTCAATTAAAATATGTACATAAAATAATTTTCTTCAAGTGCCTTACTCATATTTTCCTCAAACATCTTGTAGAACTTGTACTTGATTGAAGACTCGGCGACGATATCGCCTCAAACACTTCCATACTATGGTTTTTCCATTCCACCAAACTACTTTCATCTTACCTACATTATATGGGTTCCAGAGTTCCAGGAGATGTCGATTGTCTTTATTGCAGATGCACTTTTAGTGGTTTAACTTATCGTTTGAGATAAGAATTTTAAATTCTATGAAATGTGAACATACAATATGTTAGTCAAAGTTCTATTTTGTTTATTGTTATTATTTTTATTGCAGATGCACTTTTAGTGGTTTAACTTATCGTTTGAGATAAGAATTTTAAATTCTATGAAATTATTGCAGATGCACTTTTAGTGGTTTAATTTATCGTTTGAGATAAGAATTTTAAATTCTATGAAATGTGAACATACAATATGTTAGTCAAAGTTCTATTTTGTTTATTGTTATTATTGTTTAATATTTTTAAGAATATGCAGGTAATATTCAATGCCATTTCTGTACCGACACGTAACGCGGCCCATGGTAGGTTATGTTGAAAAATAATAATGCGAACAAATTTTAGAAATAGTTGAAGAATGGAGGTACTTAATAGTGAACAAAAGTCTAGCTCAAAGTACTTATAACTTATAAGAGTTTGTAGTACAAGATTAGGAATTTAAAATAATTATTTAAATAAATTATTGTTACATGTTACTTATCCTATATTGTCATAGGCCAAATTGAACTCTTTGTTTGTGTGTCCTCAGACGGATTCAATGTTTATTTTATTTGTCCTCCGAAATTACCCGTCATTTCATTTTATTTTTTAATCTATCCCTGTTACTCTGTTAGAATATTTAAAAACAAAATCCACACCAGGTACTTAATTTAATCAAGTGTTTTCATTTTAAAATATGAATTATAAATAAAATTATATTTTTGTTAGAAAAATTATAAATTTTAGAAACCTAGAAATGCCTTATGTTGTATAAAACTCGATGTACTTCTACTTCTTTCTTGGGAAAATTTCTGTTCTACTTACCAACTTACCTAAGTAAAATGTTATATTCATGATGTGTTTGACACCCGTTACCAAATTGTTTTTTTTTTTTTTTTTTTTTTTTTTTTTTTTTTTATAATATTTTAAAAATTTTTAAAGGTATATTTAGTGTTTTCCCTT
>NW_007377782.1:199489-224774 GCF_000475195.1 Diaphorina citri
AAAAAAAAAAAAAATTTTTGGCCCTTTTTTTTTTTTTTTTTTTTTCAAAATAATACTTAATGATTTGATTGCATGAACCAACCTTGGTGGTTTAGTGGTTAACCAACCTCAGTGGTAAGTGGTATAGCAGAGGTGTGTTACGTGGTTAACATTTCTGTCCCTAAAAGTAGGTACCACTAATTAGACTTGCAATACTTTTCTTCATATTTTGTTCATCCTAGTGAAGTGAAACAAGTCATCCCAAGCTTTTCAAAAATGTCTCAGAGAGCTTGGTCAGACTTGTTCTATTCTAAAATGATTAGTTGATGTTGATTTTTGATTTTGATAAGAAAAAAATTAAAAATTTACAAGTATATGAGTGTATGTTGTAATGTTGTGTTACTGATAAGAGATAAGAGAAGCTGTTGGCTTCTGATAAGACTGAAGGCATTTTTTTTATCTTGTAACAAATCTTAAACCGTTTTGTTTTCTTATCTTAATGTGAATTAAATGTGTACTTTTAATGATCTACCTACACCAGCAAAGGAGACTCATCAAAATGGGAATATTGGACTGTTAAGAATATTTTGATCTGATGCAATTTACACATTCTGGAATTCACATTAGTGGTAGTGAAGTGTTTTTCTTACAATTAGTTATACATATCAATTTATTTATGTAGACATCAGTGGGTAATCAAACTAATAATTCAATCATGCAGTACTTAACTAACATGCAATATTCTAGAACCTAGACCTCTTGCATTCTTTTGTGGAAATTGAATCATTAATGAAACTAATAGAATTTTCAATATGTTTTAGTGTTTCCTCATTTAAAAGAATCTCAAGACTTGCCCAGAGTTTTATCTCGTAAGAACTTTAACTGTGTTTTGTTTTTGATTTCAAAACCTAACCTAGTGAATCTGGAGTTTAATTGTAGTTATTGTGTTATGTAATACCATTTGGTCTTAATGAGGGTATTATTACAGGCTCCTAATTTATTTTATGAGAAATTTATTGTTTTCATTTCATAAGTGTTTCATTTCATGCGTGTGTTTCCTACATCCTTGCTGAAACCTTGTAAGAACTTTAACTGTGTTTTGTTTTTGATTTCAAAACCTAACCTAGCGAATCTGGAGTTTAATTGTAGTTATTGTGTTATGTAATACCATTTGGTCTTAATGAGGGTATTATTACGGGCTCCTAATTTATTTTATGAGAAATTTATTGTTTTCATTTCATAAGTGTTTCATTTCATGCGTGTGTTTCCTACATCCTTGCTGAAAATGTCACAAAGTGCAAATATTATCAAGCAAAATGGTGTTTGTCATCAAGCTAAGGACAAGTATCCATACTTCACCAAAGGAATCATTGTCAAAGGATTTGGCCGTGGATCCAAAGAATTGGGAATACCAACTGGTGAGATTTTTTTGTTTCACACTGATAGTAACAAAAATCCCTTTAATAGGACACAAAGAAATAATTAACACTTTCAAATAGTCAGTAGGTACTACCTTACATGGGTTCATTACCAGAATTTGTCCCAAGGTCATGAGATTTTAACAAAATGAGAAATGTAAAGATTTTCTTTGTAGAACCCAAATCATTCATGTTAATTGAATAGACCAACTCATTCACATGGTATTTTTTCATGTTTTCAGCCAACATGTGTGATGAAGCTGTAAAATCATTGCCAGAAAGTTTTGATCCCGGTGTTTACTATGGCTGGTCAAAACTGTCTGATGGTCCTACTGTGTACAAAATGGTCATGAGCATTGGATGGAACCCTTTCTATAAAAACAAAAAGAAATCTATGGTAAGTCTTTTAGTGCCAAGAAAATGGATGGTTTGCAACATGAACAAAAAATGTTATGGCCATTTTTTTTTTTTTTTTTTTTTCAAAATAATACTTAATGATTTGATTGCATGAACCAACCTTGGTGGTTTAGTGGTTAACCAACCTCAGTGGTAAGTGGTATAGTGGAGGTGTGTGAAGTGGTTAACATTTTTGTCCCTAAAAGTAGGTAGGTACCACTAATTAGACTTGCAATACTTTTCTTCATATTTTCATCCTAGTGAAGTGAAACAAGTCATCCCAAGCTTTTCAAAAATGTCTCAGAGAGCTTGGTCAGACTTGTTCTATTCTAAAGAAAATAAGGTCTTTGGTGCAACTAACATCACTTCTCCAATATCAATGTTCCTCTATTATCTCTATTGGAATCTGGCTTTTTTTAACCATGTGTTAACCAATATTTCTTTGAAGTTATTAGGCTCTAATGAAATTTCATACCTACCTATGTAGTTCGTAACTATCTACCTTAACATCTGTAATATAATAATTGAATGTAGAAAAAGAACAAAAGGGTTTTTTTTTTGTAGTAGGTATATTTGAATGGGCTATGCTATTTTTTCAGTAGTTTCAGTTGGTGATTTGTTACTGATTTCATTTATTATTATTATTATTATTATTTTCAGGAGGTTCACATAATACACGAGTTTGGACGTGATCTCTATGACTTAACACTAAGCATTTGTGTGCTTGGTTACATCAGGCCTGAATTGGACTTTAATTCTTTAGGTAAGTAACCTAAATCTTTTGAGATAATAATTTTATTAAATGCTTAAATAGGTACTTAATATATAATTTATTAAAGAGTAAATTTAAACTTGAATAAAGTTAGTACCTAAAGGTGACAAGAGTTTTGTAATAAGTATACATTGTGTTTGAAAGATTGATTTAACCAAAATCATAAATATTTTGCTACTTAAAATTGATATTTTTCAATTGGTTATATGTGGAAATCATTACTACAGTGGGGATGAGGGACAATCATATTATTATAAGATCCTCTATTTAAATATTTATTTAGACTTACTTAAAAAAAATAACAATAAAAAATGCTGTGGTCTCAGACTCTTGCATATAAACCACTGAACTGATGGTATATCATTTACTAGACACATGGTATATCTGGATAATGGTACTGGATAATGGTATATCATTTACTGGACACATGTGGAGGTACAGTACATGCTGTAACCGTTTCTCTCCAATGACTTGTCCTTCATTGTTTTATTAATATATTTGTTTACTTCTTTCAGAGGACCTCATAACAGAGATAAAGAATGACATCAAGACAGCTAGTGATAATTTAGACACCAAAGAAGCGCGACAGTACGTATCTGATAAGTATTTCTCTCACAATGCTGATGAGACCTCATAGTAAAAGACCTGTTTCATGCAAATGTCGTTTTATAAGCAGCATTTTATGCATCGAACAAAACTGTGACGTCCATAGTTGAAATAATACAAGTGTCCTCAAAAAGATGGTGGTATTTTTCATAATTCGATTTGTCATCCTGGGTTTTCCGAAAGCCTATGTACTTGTACCTATTGAATGTAGGTAGCGAGTTTTTTTTTATAATGATAAACATCCAGGTAATCATCCTTTGTGTCTTTTCCTACGAAGTATTATAGGTACCGAGCATAGTACCTATTTACCTATCGAGAGGTAATGCTTTTTGTGATAAAAATGTGCTCTATCTTATGTCAACTCAGTTGATATTAAATAACACTTATGTAATAAGTGAATTTCCCGGACCACAATCTGAGTTCGAACTCAGTTTAAGGTCAACTCTCGGACTTAGCAATCTGATGGGCTAAAAAAATTTTACTTATCAGATAGCTTAATCCAAGAGTTGAACTTGAACCTAGTTTGAATTAGACCTTAATAACATTACTTACTCCACATGTCATTCCAAGCAGTCTGTTCAAAATCTCAATTTTTTATAAGCTGAGGTAAATTCTGTGGTCATGACGTCATGAGTAAACTTGAGTCTTTCATGAAATCTCACAGAGGCTGCCTAAAGCGTAAAATCGTGCTACTGTTGTCAAAAACAACTACCAATCTAAGTTCTAAAAGCAACTTGAAGTTCCTAGATAGAATCGTATCGTAGATATCTTAGATAGATGAGATTTACTATAATAATATCTATAGAATAAAATCATCTAGTTCTACATTACAATCACCCGTCACATTCGCTGCATTCCCTCCATACCGCCAACTTAACCAACTAAAATTTATGTAGCTCATCTTTTTTTTTTTTTTTTTTTGTATAAATTAATTTTGGTTCTTATTTACTACTCATTTAAATTCACAATTTACCGGAGTTAGTAACGGAGTGGCTGATTGTATTGTTTTACCAATATTAGTGCCCACCTATTGGAAGTAACATTTGAACAAGGACACTTTGAGTAATAAATACGGAAAAGCTATTAATAATATTAATGACTATTAAAATCACAGATTAAGTGAATGCATTATTGGTTGACAACAGACACAAACAATGCACTGCATCATCATTTAATCACGTGACTGGCGGTGTAATATTATTTTATTTGACATTCGGTCTTGAGATGTCAGACCAAATGTCAATTAAAATATCTACATAAAATAATTTTCTTCAAGTGCCTTACTCATATTTTCCTCAAACATCTTGTAGAACTTGTACTTGATTGAAGACTCGGCGACGATATCGCCTCAAACACTTCCATACTATGGTTTTTCCATTCCACCAAACTACTTTCATCTTACCTACATTATATGGGTTCCAGAGTTCCAGGAGATGTCTCGATTTGTCTTTATTGGCAGATGCACTTTTAGTGGTTTACCTACTTATCGTTTGAGATAAGAAAATTTTTAAATTCTATGAGAATGTGAACATACAATATGTTAGTCAAAGTTCTATTTTGTTTATTGTTATTATTGTTTAATATTTTAAGAATATGCAGGTAATTTCAATGCCATTTTCTGTACCGACAACGTAACGCGGCCCATGGTAGGTTATGTTGAAAAATAATAATGCGAACAAATTTAGAAATAGTTGAAAGAATGGAGGTACTTAATAGTGAAACAAAAGATCTAGCTCAAAAGTACTTTATAACTTATAAACAGTTTGTAGTACAGATGTTAGGAATTTTAAAATAATTATATTTAAATAAATTAATTGTTACATGTTACTTATCCTATATTTGTCAATAGGCCAAAATTGAACTCTTTGTTTGTGTGTCCTTCAGACGGATTTCAATGTTTATTTATTTGTCCTCGAAGAGTTACCCGTCATTTCATTTTAATTTTTAAATCTATCCCCTGTTACTCTGTTAGAATATTTAAAAAACAAATCCACACCAGGTACTTAATTTAATCAAGTGGTTTTCATTTTAAAATATGAATTATAAATAAAATTATATTTTTGTTAGAAAAAATTATATTATTTTAGAAAATTAGATATGCCTTATGTTGTATAAAACTCGATGTACTTCTACTTCTTTCTTGGGAAAATTTCTGTTCTACTTACCAACTTACCTAAGTAAATGTTATATTCATGATGTGTATTGACACCCGTTACCAATTGTTCTGTTTTTTTCTTTATATGTTTGTTTTTTTTTACCTCATAGTAATTTAACGATATTTACAGGGATACTAGTACGTATCCGTACTTTATTAAATAAATTTTGTGGAGATCTACGTCTAAATTTTATGCGTAGATATTCACAATTTTTTGAAATCCCTCGGTGCACAAAGGCTTCCAGAAATGGTGTATCATCTTCAGTACCGATATCGGATAGGTTCGGTGTGAGTGTTGCACATTGCATAATCTGTTCAATATTAGGCATTCATACAATTTCCAACAAACCTCATGTTCCTTACCTACGTTTCCCCCCTCTCTCCCATCCCACGATAGGTACCCTAGTGGAACCGTTTGTTTACCAAGGGAAATGATTAAGGCGACACATCTGTTGCCAGAAGTTTTTCTTGTTTGATTAAAAAAATATTTTAATTTTTATCCTACCTAAGAGAAAAGGAAGAGTGCTGAAATTCTTTGAGATATAATGAAGAATTTTTCAAGCAGTTTCTGTAGGACGAGGTGATATTTCGGAGTCATAACGAAAAGCATTTTGGTCTTTTTGTTTTTAACTTGTTCGTTCATAAATGAAATGAGTTTTAAATCGTAGATTTTTCGTTTGGTTTTTGTGTTTGTTTGACTCTTGACTCGAAAGGTTATTTAGGGCCCCATTTTGAGCCATGGTAGTGCCCAGAGGACCTCTTTGGATTCCTGGTGGCAACCTCTTGAGATGGCCACATCACTATAGTTCGGAATCAAAAGTCACCCTATACACAAAACTGGAACATGATATAGTTCCAGGTGAACACAATGGACACACTATCTTAGGGGGTTCGTGTTTCGGATATTGTGTGTGACATGTGCGCAGAGATAAAAGGTTAATTTTAAATTCCATTTCCGATGCATCACCACTGTCTACCAGTGGCGTAGCTTCACTTTTCAAAAGGGGAAGCTAGAACCCATAATACAATGTGGCGATCTGCTAGTAGTCTTAGAATCTAGTGGCGTGGTGTCACTTTTCAAAAGGGGGAGTTAGAAACCCATGTAGAAATCCCTCTAATAGGACACAAAGAAATAATTAACACTTTCAAGTAAATAGTCAGTACTTACTACCTTACATGTGGGTTCATTACCCGAATTTGTCCCAAGGTCATGAGATTTTAACAAAATGAGAAATGTAAAGATTTTCTTCATAGAACCCAAATCATTCATGTTAATTGAATATTTTTTTTAAATCGTAGATTTTTCGTTTGGTTTTTGTGTTCGTTTGACTCGAAAGGTTATTTAGGGCCCCATTTTGAGCCATGGTAGTGCCCAGAGGACCTCTTTGGATTCCTGGTGGCAACCTCTTGAGATGGCCACATCACTATAGTTTGGAATCAAAAGTCACCCTATACACAAAACTGGAACATGATATAGTTCCAGGTGAACACAATGGACACACTATCCCAGGGGGTTCGTGTCATTAGTGCCCACCTATTGGAAGTAACATTTGAACAAGGACACTTTGAGTAATAAATACGGAAAAGCTATTAATAATATTAATGACTATCCACTTCTTTGAGTTGCGGTTTTTCTTTTCTTTCCATCTCTCCTAGACAAAATTCTTTTGATTTTTCGCTCCTCCTTTTTCTTCACTCCGTTTCATTTCTCTTCTCGTTCCTCTCTATTCTCTTCGAGTTTACACTGAATTAGATTTTAATTAATTCTCTCTTATGTAAATTCCACCACAATGCTCCTCTCACCCTCTTCTCCTTCGTCTTTTCCAGTCTTTTTCCTCTGCATTATATCGTTGTTGCCTAACGTTTTAACACCTCAGTGGCCTCTAACTTCTAACTGGCTCTGCATTAGTAAGGAAGTTAGGTTTCAAAGAGTGTTAGATTACTCATTCACGCTTCCTTTTTGTGTCACAATCAGATCTAATACCTAATCATAAACCAATCTCAAAAGTAGTGTTGTGGTTAGCGCGATAGACATCTGGAGTTCGGACCTGGAGGTTCATGGTTTGAGTCCAAGTGAAAGTTATAAAATTTAGTTCCCTCTTCTCCTTCGTCTTTTCCAGTCTTTTTCCTCTGCATTATATAGTTGTTCCCTAACGTTTTAACACCTCAGTGGCCTCTAACTTCTAACTGGCTCTACATTAGTAAGGAAGTTAGGTTTCAAAGAGGGTTAGATTACTCATCCACGCTTCCTTTTTGTGTCACAATCTAATACCTAATCATAAACCAATCTCAGTAGTGTTGTGGTTAGCGCGATAGACATCTGGAGTTCGGACCTGGAGGTTCATGGTTTGAGTCCAAGTGAAAGTTATAAAATTTAGTATCTATAGTATTTACCGGTGAATGTTCTCACTTGTTTCCATTAGCCGTTCCTTGAGCTCTGTCTCTAATCTAGAATAGGAATGGGGCACTGGTGTCATCTTCATTTTCTGGGCGTAAATGGGTAATTGTTTCTTGGGTATACCTCGTCCCAAGTAACCAAGTATTTGTGGAAGAAAATTTCAACAATGTTTCCCGTCTGCTAGATACAAGCGTCTTCAATTTATTGAAACTCATCAGTCCCATCACATCGCCTTTCTGTTTATTTTATAACCACACCGCGACTATAGATATAGAGATATACTTATCTATTAGGTATGTAAGGTACCTATCAGGGTATTGAAATAAGGTCTAAAGCTGTGCCCACACATAGTCGCTCGGCCATCGATCGACGTCGACCGTTGTCGACTACGCGACTATAGATAGAGATATACTTATCTATTAGGTACCTATCAGGGTATTGAAATAAGGTCTAAAGCTGTGCCCACACATAGTCGCTCGGCCATCGATCGACGTCGACCGTTGTCGACTTAATCGTTCACACTGCCTCGACAACATAGATTCACCTCGTCGCGTTGATCGACGGCGTCGACTATGTGTGGACACACCAAATCTTAAGCAGCATCTAGTACCAACAAAATCCTTTGGGTTTTTCAGATATACCTACCTAGCTACCTACATATTCGGGTTTCATTCGACGTCGTGTCGCGTCAGTTGGCAGTGTAGCTCCAACTGTTCTACACTGAGCGGTCGAGCTACACTGAGGGGGAACAATATTACGAGTACTTGGCGCGTCCCGAATCGCAGTCAACCATTATGAGGACCTGTGCTTTTCCTCTGAAGCATGATAAACCCTTTTGTAACCTCCAGCTAGCCAGGCTGGTTAGGGTTTGGCTGCTCTGATCCCTATTTATAGTCCCACAGTAACGGAAGCTAGAACCCATAATACAATGTGGCGATCTGCTAGTAGTCTTAGGATCTAGTGGCGTGGTGTCACTTTTCAAAAAGGGGAGTTAGAAACCCATGTACAGTGTCTCGATCTCCTAGTAGTCTTTCGTATAAGCTTAACCCATCTCTTGGGACAATTGCCACAACATCTAAACCTCAGAGTGGGTTTTTTGTGTATGTAGTAGTCTTAGAATCCAGGTTTAATAACCACTTACTATTTTCCGTAAGACTCGTAAGAGAGGTAATTAAATAGGTGGAGGGGTGAGAAAACCCAAAGAGAGGAAGGGAAGCGATGCTTTCTGGCTACGATGCGATGAAGAACGCGCCACTGCGGTACACAAAGGTTATTGCTGAATGAAATATTTAATAATTAAATAAAAGCGGAAATTAAGCTCACTGCAAATATCTCAGGGAAGCTAGAACCCATAAACCATAATACAATGTGGCGATCTGCTAGTAGTCTTAGAATCTAGTGGCGTGGTGTCACTTTTCAAAAGGGGGAGTTAGAAACCCATGTACAGTGTCTCGATCTCCTAGTAGTCTTTCGTATAAGCTTAACCCATCTCTTGGGACAATTGCCACAACATCTAAACCTCAGAGTGGGTTTTTTGTGTATGTAGTAGGTAGTCTTAGAATCCAGGTTTAATAACCACTTACTATTTTCCGTAAGAGAGGTAATTAAATAGGTGGAGGGGTGAGACAACCCAAAGAGAGGAAGGGGAGCGATGCTTTCTAGCTATGATGCAATGGAGACCGCGCCACTGCGGTACACAAAGGTTATTGCTGAATGAAATATTTAATAATTAAATAAAAGCGGAAATTAAGCTCACTGCAAATATCTCGAGGTAATTAAATAGGTGGAGGGTGAGAAAACCCAAAGAGAGGAAGGGAAGCGATGCTTTCTAGCTATGATGCAATGGAGACCGCGCCACTGCGGTACCTACACAAAGGTTATTGCTGAATGAAACATTTAATAATTAAATAAAAGCGGAAATTAAGCTCACTGCAAATATCTCTGACTAGATACAGTGTTGCTCGGTGTCCATTTATTTACGAGGAGAAGGAGTAGGGACAGGAGAGAAAAGGGGAAGAAGGAGGATCATGCAAATAGAGTTACAAGAAATATGTACCTATATATGGGAAATCATGAAATCATTGTGTTTAGCCTAATAATGATTGCAAGGTTTCAAAAGATTAGATCCCCCGTTAAAGCACGCACACTTAATAATTGAAAAACAAAACATGAAGTGTAGGTACGGCATCGACTGTACGTACGTGTAGGTAGGTACATCATTTTACATTTTCTTTTTTGAAAGAAACATCTAAGAAAGTAAGAGAAAGAAGATCCCAGAATAACGAGAAAGGAAAATTTAATAAATTGACACTTTCGACTTATTTTCTTCTTGAATTGTCACACTTTATAGGAGAAATAATAAAAGATGTCATAAACACAAGTTTTAAACGTCAATTAGTGGCTTTCCTTTTTTCCTCCTCTTTTTGGTTCTAACAGAGAATGGAAAAGCTTGTCTTGTGCTTTTTTTCTCGTCTCTCTTTGTGTGTCAGAAAGCGCTTTCCGTTTTTTTTTTTTTCCTCCTGAAATTTCCATGTTGAATGTTATTTTGTTTTTTGGAAGATAATGTTTTGTTTTAAAGTTCCATTGAACTGGGAATGAATAACACCGTGAAGTGTCCTCCTTGGTCACTATCCTTTTCATATTTCTTCAATATCGAACCAACTGATCCGAGACTTCTGGCGTACAAAGAATTACCTGTAAAATCTTCCTGTTAAAACTTGGAACTCACTTTGAGTTTCGTTTAGGTTTTGTAGTGAAGTAGGTAGAGGTAGGTTTAGTTTAGTTATAGGTACGTAGGTAATAGGCAATTTTCATGTTTCTCATGATCTCATGGGTATATTCCGGGCAATGGAGCAGTTGCAAATGGGTAAAAATTATTAATAAATTTGAAAAATGTAGGATTTTACGAAAACTCGAGTTTTGGGCCACCAAAATTGGGTAGGTATAGGCACTATAGACCTAAGGTTTTGAATGAACTGCGTAGGTATTTCGTGCAACCTACTACTTATCTCTTTAGTTCTGAGTCTGCACCAGATAACCTAGGACACTAGGGACTACCTACTTGCAGAAAAAAAAAGTTCAAGCGCCATTATTTTCATAACGTATCTAAATATTCTTTATGACAACTTGAAAGCGTTCGGAACGAGGGGAGTAAACCATTGTTAAGCTGTAATTCATACACAAGGATAGGAGACAGGTAAAAAAGGTGAGAGGGAGAAATGCAGAAAGGGAGAGAGAAAGAGAAATAAAAGGTAGGAGGGAGAGAGAGAGAGAGAGAGAGAAAGAGAAAGACTGAGAGGAAGAGTGAAAGAGAAAGAAAGGAAGGAAGATGGAGAAAGGAAAGAGAGAGATGGAGAAAGAGAAATTTCTGACAAGTACCTACCTACTCTTGATATATGTACTTACTTGTAACGTTTGTTTTGACGGATCTAATATTATGAGAGGTAGGTGCTTACCTACTTAGTTACACGTTTAATATTTTCAGGTAACATGCAGCAGACACAAAGGCAACATATTCAGATTACAGGAAGAAGGAAAGAGGAAGAAAGACAAGAAGGAGGAAGAAATCAGAAAAGAGGAGAAAGAAAGAAAGGTATACTAATTCCCCCACGAGGAAATTTCAAAATTTTGGGGATCAGTTTGAAGATCAGTCTGAACTTTGGTTCGAAGCAATTAGTAAGTTAGCTACCATTATTGTCAGAGCCTGTCAGCAACTTTTATGTATAGCCATAGCCACTTATACATCTATTACGGGTTTAAATCTGGAGGTGTCATTTTTTCCCTTAGATTTTGGGTTGCTTCAAACGTGGAAAGAGCATTGTAATTTTGCAATGTAAAACGGTAAAGATTCGGATTTCGGACCAACCTCAGCGGTGTAAGTGGACGAGTATATCCAGGTGAAAGTATCTTACTTAACCAGTAGTGTTGTGGTCAGCGCGGTGGACTTCACATACGGGGGTTGATAGTTCAATTTCAAAAGGGTCATAAAATTTTGGCACCGTTTATTAATTGAGGAAGTTTGTTACAATCATGTCTATTGCCTAACACAGTCAAAATTCCTTGCTTGTCTTTTACCAATTCACGTTTTTCAGGGAACAGAATCTGGGAACTCCGGCGTACAAGTCTGGTGTGCTGTAGATACCCACTGATTCAAGAAGAAGAATGGCTGAATTATACGAAGCCTGTAGGCATTTGGCACTTTGGCTGTGGTAAAATTAATAAATATGTCCGTTTTTTATAGCTCATGATATAGTCACATAATTATTGAACGTTCACTCTTTGCCCGTAACATTGCCCGGTATCGTACAGCACCACATAGTGCCAAAAAGATTTCGGTTCGTTTAGCAGACGACTTAGAAATCCCTCAAGATATAGCGGGAAGAGAAAAATTCCCGGTTTCCCCCCTCCTTAACCCGATCGTGAGGTACATTTGGCAATTTGGCACTTTGGCTGTGGTAAAATTATGTCCGTTTTTATAGCTCATAATATAGGTAGTCACATAATTATTGAACGTTCACTCTTTGCCCGTAACATTGCCCGGTATCGTACAGCACCACATAGTGCCAAAAGATTTCGGTTCGTTTAGCAGACGACTTAGAAATCCCTCAAGATATAGCGGGAAGAAAAAAATTCCCGGTTTCCCCCCTCCTTAACCCGATCGTGAGGTACATTTGGCAACCTCTTGACCTTGACCTCCATTACTATTACTCCACCCACTCAGATCAGCACATTTCGTTAAATTTGGTTCAAGTTTAAATTTTCAAAATCTTTTATATTACCTACCTTTAATACCTTTGACTTAAGTACTTTTTACTTAAATAGATTGACTTTTGAGGTATGTTGTAAGTAGATATCCATTCTTTTTTCAACTAGACTTATCATTACTAGATTTCTGGTTATAATCCATTTTCAATTTTGATTTCTCATGTCCGTATGTCCGCCATTGAAACTTGAAACTACTGAAAGTACGTTACCGGTTAGAAGTTAATCCTTTCTAAAAGTGTTTTCCACGATGAAATGTTAACAAAAGGAGTGTGTGATTAATTATTTCAAGTACTTGGTAAGTGTTAGCTTAAGTGTTGATTGTGATAGATACTTGTCAAATGTGAAAGTTCTAGGTACTGGGGTCGTCTGGTTTTCATTCAACGACCATGTGCTTTTCGACTGTTGCAATTTGCACAATGAAATGATGGATCATGTGCAAATTAGTTTATGAATTAGAGCCCACTTGTTAATGTGAATGGCCCTGAGATACTTGGTGTCTTGACATGAGATTGATTTTCTAATAGTCCTGACACTTGACATAGTATCCCAAGTCCATTTACTTACCTGTATGTCAATTTTACAAGAGGTGTTCAAAGTTAATGGCCAGGGACTAAACTGACTAAAGTATGAAGTATGAGTTCAAGTCTGGATTAGATGACCTCGGCATAAACCCTCAGTACATCTGCTCATGCAAAGTACGCTAAGTTATAAGAACGACAAATCGCAGAAACTGATTTCTGTAGTAGTACCTACAAAAAATAAGATTCATGTCCTCTAATGGCATGTTCCGTAGACTAATCAGAAGCCACGACCATAGACGGACCTTATCATTTATGCTTGTGGCACTTTGCTACCAAGGATGTTTTTCCTTCTCCTTGTAGGCGCTTTAACACTACGAACAGTAGAGTTAAACTGAAGCCTTGCGCCCCCAAAAACCGCCACTGTTTAGAGTGGGGCAGAGCGGAAGAGTTGAGGTGAAGTGAGTGTGATTTTGAGAGTGCAGAGTGTCGGGAAGTGGTAGTGGTGGGCTCTGGACATTTGCATAATCTACTTAGTCTCTCCTATGTCCTCTAATGGCATGTTCCGTAGACTAATCAGAAGCCACGACCATAGGACGGACCTTATCATTTATGCTTGTGACACTTTGCCACCAAGGATGTTTTTCCTTCTCCTTTTAGGCGCTTTAACACTACGGACAGTAGAGTTAAACTGAAGCCTTGCGCCCCCAAAAATCGCCACTGTTTAGAGTGGGGTAGAGCGGAAGAGTTGAGGTGAAGTGAGTGTGATTTTGAGAGTGCAGAGTGTCACCTTATCATTTATGCTTGTGGCACTTTGCCACCAAGGATGTTTTTCCTTCTCCTTTTAGGCGCTTTAACACTACGAACAGTAGAGTTTAACTGAAGCTTTGCGCCCCCAAAAACCGCCACTGTTTAGAGTGGGGCAGAGCGGAAGAGTTGATGTGAAGTGAGTGTGATTTTGAGAGTGCAGAGTGTCGGGAAGTGGTAGTGGTGGGCTCTGGACATTTGCATAATCTACTTAGTCTCTCCACTCTCCCTTCACACTCAGCAATATAGGGTGGATCCAATGCTTCCCAAAGAGACATTTACCATTAGTGTAGTGGTTAGCGTGGTGGACTTGGGATCTCGAGGTTGGTGTTTCGAGTCCAATCCAAGTCATATATCCAGGTGAGTTGGGACAAGTGGACCACCGACATTTGTGGCGAGAATTTAAGTATGTTTAATATAATATGTAGTTGAAAGTATCTTACTTAACCAGTAGTGTTGTGGTTAGCGCGGTGGACTTCACATACGGGGGTTGATAGTTCAATTTCAAAAAAGTCATAAAATTTTGGCACCGTTTATTAATTGAGGAAGTTTGTTACAATCATGTCTATTGCCTAACACAGTCAAATTTCCTTACTCATCTTTTACCAATTCACGTTTTTCAGGGAACAGAATCTGGGATCTCCGGCCTACAAGTCTGGTGTGCTGTAGATACCCACTGATCCAAGAAGAAGAATGGCTGAATTATACGAAGCCTGTAGGTAGTCCAGCTCCTTGGCCTCATGTATCCACTGGCGTCTAGTAACATTCCAGTCCAGTCGAACGAAATGCACTTCTGAACATTTACAAATCCAGTTGGAACTGACTGGACTGAGATGTTATTGGACGTCAGTAGTGTGTACTCTAGGCTAATAGCTGCCCTAACAACATCGATGATTTTGTAATTGTTGGCCTTACGATAGAACGTACGATTTATTGTAAGGCCAAAAATTACCCAACCAGAAATGCTGTTAGGGTAGACTATCTATTGGCTTCGTGCAATCCAGTTATGAAGCAATCTAACTCAAGAGAGTCTGAAGGAGTTGTTGGAAGGTGTTCAATATGGACAATAATGGAGTACACAAGATACAAGAGATGACAACTCATTCCCTCGTTAAAGAAGGTAAGTGCTAACATTCCTTCCCTCGGAGAAGAAGGTGGGTGGTAGTTAGGTTCCCTCATAGAGTTTGTACACCCTGTATACGGGGAGGATAAATGGATATCCTTTTATCAACTTCACTTGTGTGTGCTTTATTTTCACTTGAGCGAAGTTGGAAAATTTTGAACGAGACGTTTAGAGATTATTGAGTGTTTATAATGTTCTAGTGCGTCTTGTCTTCTGATAATAATATTAATATTCTGGCAAAACTTGTCAAGAGACTTTTGGCAAACTTTGCACCGCCTCCTTGTCTCAGAGGGAGTTAAAAAGTTAAAACAGACCGAGTACTACATATTATGTATGTACCTACCTATCATAGAATATTTCATCAGGCTCATACTTCGTTCAAATCCAGAATCTCTCTTGAAACTTGGGAAGAGACTCTTGTTACATTGCCTCGTGTCCCGTAAACCTTTTAGTTGTTCCTTTGATTCAACATTTTCTTTGTCCTCTCTCCCTCCCTTCGTCTCTCTTTCGCTTCTTACGTCTCCTATTATTTATCTCCCTTACACCCTTCACGTTTTCTCTCTCTTTTTCAATTTTACTGATGAGATTTCTTTTCCTTGCTTTTTTTTTCATCTGTAGTTTCCTTTGTAACTCCTTCCTCCTCTGTTCACTCCTTCTGTTTCTCTTTCTCTTCCCTTCTTTCCTATTCTCCATTTTTCTTTTTTCCTCCGTTCACAAAATTCTGATTGGAAAAGAAAAAGAGAAATTCTTTGTGAATTTCACATATTATATTTATTTTCTTTTTATCTTTTTTCAACCGTTAACAATTTCCTTCGTCTTTTTGTGTGTGTGCAATTCTTTTTTTTTTTCGCTGTTCCGTTCCCTATGTGTATATCTTTTTACTTTCCTTTTTTTCTAGGCTTTCTTTTCAGAAATAATAAAGGGTGTTTAAATGTAGAGCAGTCAAATGATATTCTGAAGAACTTAGTTCTGAATGTACGAGACAGTACTTATTTCAGTCGGAGTAGAATTATTATTTCGTGTAATATTACACACTGTGTGCGTTAGGCTGAAACTTGGCCTGGCGCACTGCCGTGCGCCTAGATACTTTACTATTAGAAATTAGAACACCTACATAAAACGTTTTCCATGAATTTGTCCACTTAACGTTGAATTGACAATTCAGTTGTTAGGTAGGGTACCTATAACTTCTTCCGCAGGTAATAATAAGGAGGGAGGGAAGATGGAGAAATTAAACCCTTTTCAAATGTTTCGAAAAAAGAGATGATGAGACAAAAAGACAAAAAAAAGGGACATCATCAGAAAATGTGGAAATTGAATTTCCAAAGACATGAAAGGGAGAAAAATGTTCAAGTTTAAGTGAAGAAATGAGAGAAAGGCTGTTCAGGGTTATATTAAGCTTCGCTGGAAAACGTCGACGATAAAAAATAACGAGCGCTCATTTTTGAAATTACCCCGTACCTACCTTCTTGTGTACGTTTCTGTTACCTCTTTCGTGATTCGCGCTGAAGCGATGCCACAGTTAGCCACCTTGCTTGTGGACAGCCAGACGTTTGAACCATGATATCACATGATAGTTCTATTAGGCTGTAAACATGTGTATGTACCTACCTATCATAGAATATTTCATCAGGCTCATACTTCGTTCAAATCCAGAATCTCTCTTGAAACTTGGGAAGAGACTTGAGCAAATTTACTCTGTGACATTAAACGAGATTTCTTAGAACGTTGCTTTCATTTGTTTTTAAAGAGTCCTTCTGAGTTCCGAGAAGACAATTTGCCTGTGTTTAGTAACATTCTGCAGCGCTTGGTATTCCACTGGAAGCTTGCTCGTTTCCAGGAAGAGAACGGACTATGAGCAAAGAAAAAAATATCCTTTCTGTATTATTAAAAGTACAACCTACATAGGTAAATAGGTACATTTCGGTGAAAATTTAATTATAATTCGGGGAACACCGATAAAACTGAAAATTGGGATGTAAACATGTCAATATAACACTACGGATGTGCCCGCTGGCTTTACCCAACATACTTTTGAGACCCCAAAATCAGACCACTTCTAAAATCTTTGGAATTATTTTGGCAACATTTGTTTGTGTTACAGGACCTGCGCATGTACAACAGTCAACATCAAGAGATCAACACCCAAAACAATACAGACGCTACTCCATATCTCCCAACTTGGTCTTTATGTACGCGATATTTGCTCAAATTTCACCCGTTCAGACCTGAAATTAAAATTGGGACACGAGAGGAGAGGTGCGGGGAAGTTTCGGATGGCGTAGAAAGGTAAAAGAAGGTGAACACATGTTGAAAATGGAAGTATTTAACTGGAATATTTTATTAAAAATAGCTCGCTCCCTCTTCCTCCTATTCTACCCATCATTTATTTCTCTTTATTCTTTCGTTCTCCTTTCTCCATTTCTACCTCGCAACCTATTTCCCTCCATCTGCTCATACTTAAAGCACCGGTAATTGAATTTCCTCTCCTTGATATGGTAATTTCCACTTTCAGTTTCATCTATACGCGGATACGAGTAGGTATACGTTCACCTGTATATGTATTAGTATGAAATTTTTTCATCCAATTCATTCATATTGGGAAATGTTTGGTTCAATGGTACTTGAATGGTGCTGATTGCTGATGTTATAGGGATAGGGCTAATCTATTTCTTGTTAAGTTAAGGTGATTGAAAACATGTTCAATAACTTCGGCGGAAAACCTGTGATCGGAAATTGTATCAAATTGAAGTTTGTCTTCAAAACTACCGTATGAAATTTTTTCATCCAATTCATTCATATTGGAAAATGTTTGGTTCAATGGTACTAGTGAATGGTGCTGATTGCTGATATTATAAGGGTAATCTATTTCTTGTTAAGGTGATTGAAAACATGTTCAATAACTTCGGCGGAAAACCTGTGATCGGAAATTGTATCAAATTGAAGTTTGTCTTCAAAACTACTGTGGGAATTCTGTACTGGCTCACCAACCAAGAGACTGGAAGGATATCACCTAGATCTACATACATAGTTACATGAGTACAAGTTAAAATTTGGGGTTTTGATTTTCGAAACTCCAACTCTGACAACACGTACCTAACCAGAACCATTACCACTATTTGCCATCCCTCCTGCTTTTATCTCAGGATAGAATATTAATTGCCAATTATTGCACGATCAAATGCTACATGATTGGACGCAGCAAAATGTTTGGTTTTCGGGGGGTTTTGGGGTAAAGTAAGGTTTTAATTAGAGAAGCATTTTGATTTCGGAATATTTTTGTTTTGCATAAAACCCTCAAGTTGTGTTGCTGAACAACATTTTAATTCCTTACAATAATGTCATTAGTGAATTAATGGGGAAATTTTGTTTAACTTAACAAGCGTCCGTCCTACGGACAAATCTGTCCCTTTTTAATACGCAAACTTGTACAAACAACCAGGGGTTCCTAAAATGGGTTGGACTTTATGTCTTAATTCTCTCGTGTTTTTTCTTCTATGTTTACTTTATTCTTTAGGTAGGTATGGCCAAAACATAATTGAGGGGCTTGACACAAAAACAACTTACCTACTTAAGGGTTATAAGAAGACTTGTATTAGGCCAGCCACTCACTATGATTAACACCTAATCAGGTGTACCTGTCGTGAGTGGCTGGCCTTAGTTAGAGGTCGTTTTTGGTCAAACGCCTCAATTAGTATGAATATGAATTCATCTCTTATAAACCTGTCAGTAGTTCTTTAGTATGTAAGCTAGAAGAAATATTCTAGCAAGTCGTTACTCGTATAATTTGTAAAACTTTCCTCATAACTCCTCGTATGAGATACGAGACATTGTTTCACTTGGAATGAGAACTTAAATAAAAAGTATAACAAGTTGGTGAACTTGTGTAGAATTAACCCTTTGACTTCCTGAAAGTTCAAAAACGCTGTTATGGTCTCCAGGTAGGTTTAGCTGGCTCGTCCTGAACTATTCATACCTATGTAGGTACATGGTACACTTTGGTACACATATCTACTCGTACTTGCAAACGAAGAAATGGCTTGAACATGAAATAAAATCTCTTTCTCTCACCCCTCCTTTCTCCCTCGTCCTCTCCTTCCCCCCTCTTCCTCTCCCTCCTCTTCCCCCCTCTCCTACTATGGTTAGTGATGATGCTTTTTTTTGAAAATTTAATAACTTGAAGCTGGAGCTTGTTAGTTATCAGGTTTTCACTTTCTTTCCCTTCTCTCTCTCTCTCTCCATCAGATTTCAAAATTAATATTTAAATAGGAACATATTTTTTCCATTTTCCTTGAGAAACTCGTATTCTCAATATCTTTTTTTTTTTTTTTTTTTTTTCAATACATGCAAAGAATGGCTGTTATTGTTCTTTTCGCCCCTCCGACAAAATGGCAATAGGAACATGCGAATTGTCAATTCTGTGTTCTTGCAGTGCGAAATGCGATGTTAAAAAAAAAAAAAAAACTCCTGAGTAAAAGGCTCACAATAAAAATAGGTAGGGTTTTAGGAGTAAATGCCAATGACAAAAGAAAAATGAATCGGGAAACATGTGTCATTTGTTTTATAAGGGAAGGTTGTGTTTGGACCGCAGCCAAACCTGGCGGTGTATAGCCTTTGTGTTAGCAGCTCCCGAGTAATTATAAATGAGGGGAAAAAAAACTTTTTCTTCTATTAGGTACCAACCTCCAACTCATAAATTTTCCTTCTCAAAGAAAATGACTTTGAACATTTCTCCATGGCCTTGCCAACGTAAAGGGAGGGAGGGAAAAAAAGAATACACTTGCTTGTAAATGTGTATTCTATTTTTAGTTATTTTAATGCGCCCTCAGAATCCTCGGGATTTATTCGGGGTAATATTTATTGCACAAATGTGTCTTGTTTGCCCTTGTACCTACTTCATTGTTACGTTTTCCTCCCCTTTACTCACTTTCCCTCTCCTGCCCTTCTTCTTCCCTCCTCCTCCATTCCTCTTTCCTCCCCCCTTCCTCTTTCTTGTTGTCTTTTGGGTACATACATAGGCACTTTATGTGCATACATAATACATAGGTATTGTTTTTTTTTTTCTTTTTCCCAAGGGTTCGCGTCACTGTATACATTATAACCGATGTGGTTCGATCTTGATTGTTTAATCTTCAAAAAAAATTAAGTGATTCCGATCATTGGAGTACCAAAATTACCGTCCTACAACTAGTTTAAAGCTGAGAGGAGGAAAGAGAGTGGAACGACAGGCGAAAGTGTAAACGTGCAAATTGGTCTGCATGAAGTAGGCATAAAAAATTACCTTCCTTATAGACTCTATGGAGAAAGAAACGTGTTACGTGCATAAGTGAAAATAATAGTGGTGGCAAATAGCAATGGAGGCAAGGAAAAATAGAAAAATAATATAGAAAAAAGAGAAAGAAACAGAAATGGCGAGAATATAATAGCAGGATAGGGAAGAGAAAATAGAGAAAGGGAGGGGAGAGGGAGGAAAAAAAGATAGGGGAGGGAGGGAGAAAGAATGAGAGGGAAATAGGGAGAGAGAGAGAGAAATTGGCTTGGTGCCGAGTGTCATAAAGTCCAGCTCGTAGCATTTTGCTGCTAGCTATAATTCCCCCTCCTCTCTCTCTCTCTCTGCCCTGTCAAGCTTATTAGCTATTCATAGAAAATTGGATATGACAAAATAAACAACAAAGACAACGTCATCTAACTAATACCTATTATGTAGAGGATGTACAGCATATTGTATAATGGTATCTTGGTATTTCTGTAGGTTCCAATTCCTATCATATATGACACACAAAGAGGAGTTTTTTTCCGGAAAGTTATAAAGGAGGACTTGGCGATTTCCCTAACATGTCCATTTCAAAAAGAAGAAGAAAAAAATTAAATCGGTCGAGCCGTTCTTGTAGCAGACAGACACAGAGACGGAATTTTTTCCACCATTTATGTTTAGATTCCTTGATGCATAAAGAGAAAACTAAAAAGTTCATGATTCTAAGCAATGAACAGAGAAAAATAAAGTTTTATTTAGATACCTAAGTGCTATGCGTTTGGTAATATTGGATGTTCCTAAGTATTTACTTGCAGATTGATAAAATAGAAAAAAAAAATTCAATCGGTCGAGCCGTTCTTTTGTGAAAATAGTACAAACAGATCCATCAGCGTAGCAGACAGACACAGAGACGGAATTTTTTTCACCATTTATGTTTAGATTCCCTGATGCTTAAAGAGAAAACTAAAAATTTCATGATTCTAAGCAATGAACAGACAAAAATAAAGTTTTATTTAGATACCTAAGTGCTATGCGTTTGGTAATATTGGATGTTCCTAAGTATTTACTTGCAGATTGATAAAATAGGGAACTCCCCTCCCTCCTTCGTTGTTACATTGCCTCGTGTCCCGTAAACCTTTTAGTTGTTCCTTTGATTCAACATTTTCTTTGTCCTCTCTCCCTCCGTCTCTCTTTCGCTTCTTACGTCTCCTATTATTTATCTCCCTTACACCCTTCACGTTTTCTCTCTCTTTTTCAATTTTACTGATGAGGCCTCCTTCCTTGTTACATTGCCTCGTGTCCCGTAAACCTTTTAGTTGTTCCTTTGATTCAACATTTTCTTTGTCCTCTCTCCCTCCCTTCGTCTCTCTTTCGCTTCTTACGTCTCCTATTATTTATCTCCCTTACACCCTTCACGTTTTCTCTCTCTTTTTCAATTTTACTGATGAGATTTCTTTTCCTTGCTTTTTTTTTCATCTGTAGTTTCCTTTGTAACTCCTTCCTCCTCTGTTCACTCCTTCTGTTTCTCTTTCTCTTCCCTTCTTTCCTATTCTCCATTTTTCTTTTTTCCTCCGTTCACAAAATTCTGATTGGAAAAGAAAAAGAGAAATTCTTTGTGAATTTCACATATTATATTTATTTTCTTTTTATCTTTTTTCAACCGTTAACAATTTCCTTCGTCTTTTTGTGTGTGTGCAATTCTTTTTTTTTTTCGCTGTTCCGTTCCCTATGTGTATATCTTTTTACTTTCCTTTTTTTCTAGGCTTTCTTTTCAGAAATAATAAAGGGTGCAGGCTTGACGTGGAGTTATAGACCGGGCTTGAATTTCGAATCATCTTGCGCAATCGGAGAATTAAAGACAGAAGAGGAAATTTTCTGCATGAAAGACGCTTTAAGAAGAAGTGAGAAGACTCAGGTAAGTTTCCATTATAACATGATGATAAGTTTTATATCCTTCCCGCCCTCTCCCTCCTTGAACTTTAATCCCTCCTAAATATATGTGAAGTGAACTCTGCTAAACAGCATTTTCTTATTGAAGTAATCTTAATCTTATAGTATACATTAGAAAGGGTGTACAGCAACAAAGATGACGAGAAAGAGTATGTACGTCTGTTCTCTTAAGTCTCGACTATTCTCCAGATGTAAGGTGGTGCGTCTAGCCAAGTTTCAGGCTGACGCACGCAATGTACAAGTTAGGGGTGCATTACAAAAACCATACAGGCCTTTTCTCTCACACTCTTTTATTTCTTAGGTGCATATAGGCACTAGGCAGATAGGCTTATAAGTAATTCAGAGGATTCAGGACTAAATTTTGAACTTGTCCAGGATTACCGAAGGTGTTTGAGACCCTATCAGAAAAAGGACATTGAATGCATTGGGAAAATCGAAAAGAGAGTGGGATGCGTAACAAAGTGTGTGTGTGAGAGAGAGGGAGAGGGAGGAGAGATGACTTTATTTTCAATACAGTAATTTGGACGTAAACCCAAAACTTTGAGTGTGTATAGGAGTATAGGACAAGGGAAAGAATGAAGGAGGAGGATGAGAAGAATAAAGAGTTCGTATATTTATTACGATGTTTGGTGTGTTAGATAAATATACCTACAGTTTATACAGGGTGTAACAGTAACAGTTAGCCCATCTACACAGGGAGCTACTGAAAAGAACCCGATTAAGTAGGCTTACAGGCACCGTGATTTACATACAATAACGTAGTCAAAAAGGCTGTATTTTACTTCCCCAATTTTTCCTCCTTGGATAAATTCGATTTCAAAGGGTCAACGATCTGTCGAAAGACCATGTTAGGAGACACGCCGATGTAGCATGTATATTAGGCTTGACGTGGAGTTATAGATCGGGCTTGAATTTCGAATCATCTTGCGCAATCGGAGAATTAAAGACAGAAGAGGAAATTTTCTGCATGAAAGACGCTTTAAGAAGAAGGCATTTAGAATTCTGTTGGAAAAAGGGTGTTTTTTTAAGAGAGTTAAAGCCTTGGAACCCATCCGTATAAAGGAAAAAGGAATTTTCATTGTGTTAAGCATAAATGCTTGTCACAAATGTCGTTCCCTGCTTGATAAACTACGCTGAATTCAGATCCGAAGTCCACCGCGCTAACCACTACAACTGAGGTTGGACCCATCCGTATATCCTCCACTGCTAGAGGAAAAACTACGACTTGAATATAATACAGTTAGAGTGAGAGCGGTACACTTTTCAATTCAAAGCTCAACATACAACTTTCGAATCTACGTTAGGTACCTTATATGCGAATGCGAATATCGTGAAAAGTGGGTGTGGGAGAAAAAATCCAAGGCAAAATGAGAGCGTCATTTTCATTTAAATGAAAAGTAAACGATGTACAGCAACAAAGATGACGAGAAAGAGTATGTACGTCTGTTCTCTTAAGTCTCGACTATTCTCCAGATGTAAGGTGGTGCGTCTAGCCAAGTTTCAGGCTGACGCACACAATGCACAAGTTAGGGGTACATTAAAAAAACCTTACAGGCCTTTTCTCTCGCCCTCCTTTATTCCTTAGGTGCATAGGCACTAGGCAGACATGCTTAAGAAATTCGAAGTATTCAGGGCTTTATTTTGAAGAAATCTGAAAATAAAGAAATGAATAACGAAAATGCAATTTAAAATATTTGCAATACATGAACAAGGTGGAAAAAAACTCATAACTTATTGCATTAGATGGGCATTATAACGACAAGGCATATTCCCACGTAAAATAGAAGATTGCAAAGGAGAGAAGATATAGAAAACAGGATACAAGAAAGAGAATGGGAGAGAGGATAGACAAGAGAAAGAAAAGGTCAATTTTGAAAGGAGAAACAAAGGAAAAGAAAAGGATATTATAGTTTAGGTATAATCGAATAGCGCTCTCGCTTTAGAGATCAAAGGAAGAAAATTCAAATTTGTAAACTACAGTACAGCCCCAAGTGTCAGCTCTTGTATCTTTGAGAAATTAATGGGCACGTTGGAGGAAAAACATGACCTTAATCAAGTCAAGACTTGGTTGCTCTGTATTAGTATCTCGAAGTTCAATATTATAAGTTAAGAGGCTCAAAAATGGTGAACGAATAGTGAAAGCAGGGGCCTAGCTAACGCTTGTAATCTTCTAAAATAATCAAATTTCTAATAGAACGAACCAAACCTACAACCTACTACCGAAATATTTTAGTCGAAAGGCGTAGTGTGTTTTATTTTAAAATTTGGTCCTTGTTACATAAGCTTAACCCATCCTTTAGGGCCGTCGAGCCCCCACACCTAAGCCTCAGATTGGGCTTTTTGTGTATGAAAATTTGATCATGTTATTTGATCTAGTATTTTAATTTATCAATTTCAGATGAAGGATGATCTGAGATTAAAAGAAGTAATTACTTTACCAAGGTGGGGCTCAAAACGGACGACAAAAAGAGAAACGAGAAGACTTTTCTAAAAACTACGAGAAGGTATAGTCGTATAGTAGGTACATACATCATACAAACTTATGTATTAGATGTCCTCACAAAATTGTACGCTTGTCGGCTTGAAAACTATAAAGGCACAAATTTACGACCCAGTTTGCCATTCCCCAATGGATAGGTAGAAATTACATTTTCTATAGTACAGTGTGGGGTTGAGGATTTTTTTTTTTATTTTTATTTATTGTTAATGAAACATATGGGTGTTTCACCCCCTTTTTTACATTCCATTATAGAATTTGGAATTTGTACGATGGAAAAATCGGTATGAAATATTTTGATATACGCTGGAATCCTCCAGGTCCCAGATCAGCCTGATTTTAACTCATTCCGTTTTTTGGTTGGGACCTACAGTGAATGCCGATTTCAGCTACCAATTGATTTTTTTTTTTAAAATTGACGTAAGCGTCAAAGGGTTTTGTTTTCTCAAATTTTATGCAAATTAAAGAAATCAAGCTTTTGTTGGCGCTTTCGTCAATTTGCCAAATTGATAGCGTCTCATATAAAAAGTTCAAATTTTACCAACTCAAAGTTAACCTGAGACTATAGTCTTTTTTTCTCTTGTGTCGCAGCTAAATGTGTTGAAATTAGTTGCGTTGCCAGCATCCCTGAACGTACTCGCTTGATAC